>NW_027185735.1:6705110-6740524 GCF_028583685.1 Petaurus breviceps papuanus
TGCACTTGCCAGAGTAGCAATTTCTAAATTTTATGGCCTAAAACACTTCTCAACTTTCATGCTCTCTCTGCCCTTTTTGATATTAATGATCAACTTCATACTCCTGGATACTCTCTTCTCCTTCTGCTTTTGTGATACTGCTCACTTTGGAAATAGGGGTCAATACAACAAATTGCACGCAAGGCATGTAAAGATAATAGGTATAAAGAATACCCTCAGGGAGAGAGGCAATTGAGGAAAGTAGAGGTCACATAAGATATGTCACAATGTTAACAAAGATTAAAAAAAAAGTGACCAGATTTTCTCCATGCTCAGAGAGAAAGTCCAAAGGAGATACAGGGCTACTATATGGGAGTCTGTAGGTCAATTATCACCAAAATATGACTTATGTTCTTACTATCTCCTTTCAGAGATAAAAAGTTAGTGTAGATAAATTCTAAGGATTTCTCCAAATATGAGGTACAAGTTGGCATTATTTTTCTTTGCACACATGTGCAAGTTTCAAATTTTTTACAGATATCTGCAACCACCCTGGACTAGGACAATGCTTTTTAAAGATAGAGAGAGAGAGAGAGAGAGAGAGAGAAATTGAAGATATAAACATGTAGAGGAATCAGTCTTTGCAGGAAATAGTATTATCTCTATTTCAAAGACAGGAAAGAAGAAAGAAAAGATGGATGATGATGCCATAGTCTGAAGTTCACAGAAGAATTTTGGAGACTCACATTGTTGTGCCTAGCTTTATTCAATAATATAGAGTAATAAAGAAATATTTCTGAAAAGGTAAGTTTTGAACTGGGTTCTGAATGATGAGTTGAATTTAATGTATAGCGATAAAGGTTTGAACATTTTGTACTGGAAAAATAAGAGTAAAGAATAATTTATATGGTGCCTAAGATGAGAGATGAGGCTAGAAAGTCCTAAATTCTATGATACTATATTTCTGTGATTGTGGATGTCCTTAAATGCTGGGTTAAGGTGTTTGGATTTTATTGTGTAGAAAGTGAGACTAGACCAGAGTTTTGGTCCTAATTTTTACTTTATAAGACATTGCCAGGGAAACAAAAAGACCAAATCCCAACCTGCTTCTCTTTCCCTGTTAAGGATCTTCTGAGACTAGCTGCTCAAGAGGAAGGGATTAGAAAAAAGGAAGGAAATGATTAAATTATAGAATTGTGGGATGAAGGACAGTTTGCCAAAAATCCTTTGTTATGTTTTGAGAGGCTTTCAAATTTCTGAGATTATTACATTTGGCTTGTAAGATCAATGATTTGGGTACAAGAGTAATGTCACTAGCCACCTAAGATAACTTTATAAGTAACCAAAACCTGATGGATGAGTGCCACAACTCCTTCGCCAGATGAATTGTAACAAAAATGCCAGACAGGAGTTGAAAAAAGAAATTCCATTATTATGGAATTTGAATATGGAGTCTGAACACTTGTTCATGCCTTGTGCATAGAAATGAATGATAAGAAATCAAGGCAATCATTAATCCATACTCAACAAATAAAGTTGGAACAGGAATCTAGAACAAGCAGAAACTCCTCCAAAGTAATAAAACTATGCAGGAAACCCTCCTGAAAAATTCATATTCATGCATGAAAGAATGTAAGATCTTTGAGGACCGGAATTTTTTTCCTTTTTTTTTCTGTGTATCTCTATGATTTTAAAAATTGTGGTGCTGATAATCATTTCATTTTCTTTGGTCTCATCCATATGATAATAAATTTCTCATCACCTCAGTTCAGAAATATTTAGCAAGTGCTTTAAGAGTATCTTTAAAGGGCATTGATCTACACTCTCAAAACTTATTTAAAATGATGATGATAATAAAGGTCCCAGTTCTCCTTTATATCCATGTACCTCTTTTTTCTATGTTTCAAAAATTAGAATATTTTAAAAGGCAGACAATAATAATATTTGTGGAATATGTGTACATAATATATGCAATCTATTTGGGTATGTATATTGGTTTGCACATATTAAATCTTTTTAAGGGTCTTGAAAAGTAGTGCAGTATCCTATCTTGTTCGGGAGAGGGAGCCACAGGAACCTGTGAGAGTGCATGCTGTTTTCACAGTCCATAGAGTTGCTGTTAGGAGCAAGGAATGAATGACCTTTGGGAATGATGTTTGGGACCCCGACCCAGCAGTTATGCAGTAAACTTGGTGGGACTGATGCTTTGTAAGAACTGGGCTAAGTTTATAGTCTAATCTTCTAAAGACTGAGGTGGCATAGGTTAAAGTATGCCCTGGAGGAATTGGGGAAAATATTAATGTTTGTTTTTTCTACATCTTTGAAATAAAGATTTTAATAATTTTTTTTAGCTTTGTAAAAAACTATTCAATGTTAATAGGTTAAATGATGGGACTGGGGCGCTAGTTACTGGCTCTTAACAATGGGGTTGGGGAACAGACAATGGCAGTAGAGGAGAGATAGCCACAAACCCTTCAAGTTACCCCCAGAACTTTGAGAGGGGGCTATAGCAAACCTGGCGCTAAGAGTGGAGGGAAACAATTAAAACCTCATGAAAGAGAAATCACTTGAGCTGAGCTTGGGTTTAAAGTGGCATAGTGAATAGAGAGATGGCCTCAAAGTCAAGGAGACCTAGGTTCAAGTGCTTCTTCTGATACATAACCATTTAAACTTTCAATACACTAACCAAATTTCTAAGACTATGCCTTGCAGAGAAGGCAATGCATAGTTTTAGTATACTTGCATTGGTAGAAGGAGTTTCCTCACCAGGGAGTTTCCTATAGCAAATAAGTCACATGCCTAGTCATTATTCCATCCCTTTTTAAGAGTCAGAGGAGGAAGAACATTCCAAACATGGACAGATTGTGCAAAGGCTTAGAGGTGGATGATGGAACATCATTTTGTGATTTCAATAGAAGGAAGGAAGGAAGGAAGGAAAGAAGGAAAGAAGGAAAGAAGTATTTTAGCACTTACATACCTAAGTACCTATGTGCCTGGTACCATACTAAGCACTTTGCAAATATCTCATCTAATTCTCACAACAACTCTAGGTGTTGGTGCTATTGTTATCCCTTTTCTTACATTTGAAGAAACTGAGGCAGACATAGGTTAAGTGACTTTCCCAGAGTCACAGAACTAGTAAGTGTCTGAGGCTAGATTTGAACTCAGGTCTTCCTGACACTAGGCCCAGTACTCTATGCACTGCAACACATAGCTGATTTTAAGTGATACCTTGCATTGGTTGAAATGTTGAGAGCATGAGGGGGAGTATGGTGAAATAGGGTTATAAAGATACTTTAAAATAAGCTTATGAAGGATTTTAAATGCTAAACAGTAGAGTTTGAATTTTATCAGACTGGTAACAATATTACACTGTTAACCTTCAAAGAAGTAAAAGAAAGTTTCAGTCCACAAAGAATAAAACTAATAAAAATGATGAAAAAGTCATTATTCTTTTGAGAAAACTGAAGAGAGTTATGGTACTTTTATGAGTTTCTCTCTCTACACTTCAGGGGACTGTTATATTATAGGAAAATCTTCCCTTACACCCAGTTGCCATAGAGTATTAGAGTTGACAGGTACCTCAGTGTTCACCTAATATAATCCCTAGATGAAGCATGCATTTCTTCTGCAACAGTTAAACAAGGTTTTTGCTTGGATACCTCTAGTAACAGGAAAAAACTTATCTCCCAAAACCTTATTGCCCTTTCCATTTTTGATGGTTAATAAGTACCTTATTCTAATCCATTGAGCCTGAATCACTGGACTGGACTGCATGAGGTTTGGTTCAGAATATCTTGCACAAAGGAAAGAGTTGTATGCAATGATCTCATAGTTAAATTTATTTTTTAAGTTGGAGAAAGGTGTTGTGGAAGAAAGGGACCCCTAGATGGTTACATGGCTAGATATAGATCCCTGATTTCTTTCTAAATTTCCTTTCTAAATTGTTGTTTAGAGTATATAGAGAAACCATTTAGTGAAATAAAGGGAAAGCTACTATTTACCCTTTAGAGTCTGTGAAATGGATATTTAAGGACCTTGTTAGAAAAAGGAAAATAAATAAAAATTAAATGTTATTTTGCTTTTGTTGATAGCCTTGAAAAGACTGGATTTCTGATATAAGATGAATGAAAATAAATTATCTTTGTATGTTAGTGGTTCATATGAGAGACAAGGGGTAGGAGATCAACACTAAGAAATTCAGTGCCCAGCTCACTTAGCTAAGTTTTGAGGAATATTCTGTGTAAGGAGAGCTGAGATGACTTTGTATGTATCATATAACAAGTCACTAATATTCACCCCCCCAAAGACTAAAAATGAAGCTCTAAGACATATTAGGCTCTTCAGGTTCTGAAAAAAAACAATATTCCTAACCTGGGCTCTATCTATCAAGTCCCTTGAAAGTCTGCCTCTTTGGAGTGGGGACTGGAAAGGGCTACATGTAGTGAACTTTCAGAAGTTTCTTGGCTTCGCTAATGAAACATTCCCCTTCCCTATATTATCTGAAAGGCTACAGGGCAGACAAGCAAGAAGGTGTCTTATGAAGGGAACGTTTTGGGGTCCCTTGACCTTGCTAGGTATATTCCCCTGTCCTATAAAGGGGAATATCTGCAAAGGTTACTGGGCAGATAGCAAGAGGGCGTGTAAATCTTTTTTGTTTATGCCTCCAGATATGGTCTTAGAATAATACCCTAAGAAGTAACTAACCTTAAGCAAGGGTAAATAATGAACAGGATTAAGGGAGGCTCCTTCTACATTATCTGCATTCCTTTGATGTAGGATCTTTCTACATTATCTGCATTCTTTTGGGGTGTCTACATTCTCCTGGGGGGGGGCATAAAAACTCTGTGAGCTCCTTGCATCTTTGGCTCTATATGAAATGGTCCAGTAATAAACAGACTATTGATTACACCCCTGTCTCATTATTCTCACCACTCGCTAGCCCACCAACTGTGCTGGTGGCAGTAGCTACAGTCGTAGAAGACATAAGGAGGGGAGTGTCCAGCAGTCTTTTATTGTAGACTTTTACAATCCTATGGGGATGATATTCTTAGAGGTCTTTATTCATAAGTACCAGGCTGAGTGGAACCTTGGGCTGGCACCAGGGGCTGGGGAGATTAAACCATCACTAGGTTTATGGAATTGTAAACCTCCTGAGGTCACCTCTTACTGTGACTATTTTGAGAAATGGTTCTTACCAGTTATTGGCCCTAGTGGTTATTTAATGAATGGATGATACAAAGTCATACCATTATCCTTTATCCAGAATTGCTCATTATGAATTGGGTCATGAAAGACAGTCCCTCTAATACAGGGGTTCTTAACCTTTTATATGTTATAGCCACCTTTGGTAGTCTGTTGAAACCTGTGGACCCCATTTCAGAATAGTGCTTTTAAATGTGTAATATTAAATACTAAGGATTACAAAAGAAACCAATTATATGGAATACATTTATCGAAATATTAAAAGTTACAAGTTCACAGACACACTGAAATCTACCCAGAGACCCTTTAAAGGTCCTTGGATTCCGGTTAAAAACTCCTGTTCACTTGGGATGGGAAGGAAATAGGAAACTTTCCATTGCTAAATGGAAATGCACATTTAAAATATTTGCTCTGTCCTCTCAGGTCTTAGTACTTCTCATGAACAGAATGTGATTTTTTCCAGGGGCTAAGACTTCTAGTCCTTGATCCAATGCTTTTCTTTCTCTAATAGTCCGATGGATAACCATCTATACAGACCTAGTTCTTAAGGAACATTCTTTTGCATGATTCAGTGAGGGCTCTGCTCATTATCATAGAACTATAAGCAATTGGACCTAAGGGGCCATTAATGTAGTAACCTGAGACACCGTAGGGATGGGATTCCTAGCAAGTCCTCCTAATAGTCTGAGCTTCAAGCATAGCTAACATATGAGAGCCTTGAGGGATAATTTTTATTTATATTGTTTGCATGAGGCAAAATCAGTTTCTGAGTGGTCTGGGGCTTGGGGAGAAGACAATCAGACAATTGAAGACTTTTCACTTTGGGAAAAAGAACAATAGAAGAATTTGGCTTATGCCTTGCACCAAATAAAGTGTTTGTAGGTTATGTTGGTACCCATCAGGGACATCATATGCCTTCTGATGAAATGAATAATTAGATTGATGCCCTCAAAATTAGAGCAAGGATTAGGCCTACCAACAATCTTTATATGGTGACCATAATGTTATGTTGTGGTGGGGACAGGACCATACAATCCTGCTAATTAAGAATGATGCAGTTGCTTCAGTTTAATAATTGGGTCTTCATACCAATCAGATCTTTGAAAGATCAGAATGGTATGGCTCTTAATCTGCTTCTGATTAGCAGATTGGATATATTGTTCCTTTTCCTCTATTGCAGGGCAAATGGTTGAGTCTCACTGCAGTTGATTCAGGATATTAGATTTCAGGGCCAGTTAAGTCTATAAGCATATGACCATCCACCATTCAAAACCATAATAGAACATATCTTTCTTCCTTATCAGAATTATCACCCATGCTGCCTATAGGCTGCATGTAGTCCACAACACTTTTTTTTTTAAAGCAATCGGCATTAAGTAACTTGCTCAAGGTTACATGGCCAGTTATTTCTGGGTGTGGTGCTAAGTATCAGAGCCAGGATTTGATCACAGGTTATCCCGACTCTGGGGCCGATGCTCTTACTCACTGAGCCACCTGGCCTCCCCTAAGCAGTTGGGGTTAAGTAATTTGCTCAAGGTTACACAGCCAGGTGTTTCTGGGTGGGTGCTAAGTGTCTGAGCCTGGATTTGATGCCAGGTCATCCCGACTCTGGGGCCAGTGCTCTTACTTGCTGTGCTACCTGGCTGCCCCTCCACAACACTTTTCAGTGGATTGGAATTTGAAGATCTTCCCTGCCCCCTAAATAGGCCTAGTGGGAAGTAGAAGACCTTCCTTGCTTTGAAAGTAAACTCTGCCCCCAATAGGCTGAATGTAGTCACATGGAACCTGTAGTGGGAGGAGGTCGCTGAAGGGTAGGGCTGAGCCCACATAAGCTGGGAGTCAGAGTTGGAGAGATGCAGGGAGAGAGAGAATGCTCAGGGAAGGAACTTGAGAGGTTTGTGAGTAAATATTGATCTTATATTGGTTTGTGGGAAGGCTGAAGGATGCTGTGGCTCTTTGTGTTGTTATGGCTTGTTAACTTCTTTACTACTATGATGGAATGAGCTTACTGGTTCTGGGGTTAGGTTTTCTAGTGTCTAAATAAATTCTTGGCTTCTGTCTTCTATTTGGAGAGTTTGTTATATTTTGCGATGGAGAGCCATTATTTATAGTCACCATCTTTATCATGATCATGGGCATTATAAATGTTGCATTAGCACTACAGACATTCACTTATATAAGACTTTGAGTTCTAAATTTTCTCCCCTTTTGTTCCCACTCCCCTCCCCAAGACTTTTGCAATCCAATACAGGCTGTACATGTTCAATCATTTTTTTTTTTGAGGTGGGAAACTTTATGCAGCTAGGTGATACAGTGGATAAAGCACTGGGCTTGGAGCCAGGAAGACATATTTATTTTTGTTTGTTATTTTTAGTTTTCAACATTCATTTCCACAAGATTTTGAGTTACAAATTTTTCTCCCTGTCTTTCCCCTACCCCACCCCCAAATAGCAAGCCTACTGAATACCCCTTCCCCCAATCTTCTTTCTTTTATATCCTACCCCTTACCCCCTAACTTTCTAGTAAGGCAAGATGGATTTCTATGCCCTAGTGCCTGTATATCTTATTTCCCAGTTGCATGTAAAAAACAAATTTTTTTTAACATTTGTTTTTAAAACTTTCATTTCCAGATTCTTTCCCTTCTTCCCTTCTCTCCCACCCCCACTGGGAAGATAAGTAATTCAATATAGGTTATACATGTGTAGTTATACAAAAACATTTCCATAGTAGATATATTGTGAAAGACTAAGTATATTTCCCTCCATCCTATCCCACCCCCCTTATTCTATTTTCTACTTTGACCCTGTCCCTTTTCAAAAGTGTTTGCTTCTAACTGTCCTCTCCCCCAATTTGCCCTGCCTTCTATCATCTCTCCTCTTATTTCCCCCCTGTTTTCCTATAGGGTATGATACCCAAATTGGTGTGTATGTTATTCCCTCTTTAAGCCAAATTCAATGAGAGTGAGGTTGACCCATTTCCTTTCACCTTCTGGCTCTTCCCCTCCATTTCATCAGTTTTCTCTTGCCTTTTTTATATGAGATAATTTACCTTATTCTATCTTTCACTTTCTCATTATATTCCTCTCTCTCCTCTTAATTTTATTTTTTAGATATCATCCCTTCTTATTCAACTGCTCCTGTGCCCTCTGTCTATGTTAACATGTACACACATATACACACTCACATATGTATTTATATACATGTATATCCTCCTATACATACATATATGTGTATGTATGTATATATATATATATATATATATATATATATATATATTCCCTTCAACTATCCTCATACTGAGAAAAGTCTCATGAGTTACAATTCTCATTTTTCCATGTAGGAATGTAAATAGTTCAATTTTAATAAGTTACCTATGATTTCTTTTTCCTGTTTACCTTCTCATGCTTCTCTTGCTTCTTGCATTTGAAAGTCAAATTTTCTGTTCAGCTCTGTTTTTTTTCATCAATAATACTTGAAAGTCCTCTATTTCATTGAATGACCGTATTTTCCCCTGAAGCATTATACTCAGTTTTGCTGGGTAAGTGATTCTTGGTTTTAATCCTAATTTCTTTGACCTCCAGAATATCATACTCCAAGCCCTTAGATCCCTTAATGTGAAGCTGCTAGGCTTTGTGTTATCCTGATTGTGTTTCCACAGTACTCAAATTGTTTCTTCCTGATAGCTTGTAATTTTTTTCCCCTGATCTGGGACCTCTGGAATTTGACTATGATATTCCTAGGAGTTTTCTTTTTGGGATCTTTTTCAAGAGACAATAAGTGAATTATTTCAGTTTCTATTTTGCCATCTTGTTGTAGAATATCAGAGCAATTTTCCTTGATAATTTCTTCAAGGATGATTTCTAGGCTCTTTTCTTGATCATGGCTTTCAGATAGTCCAATAATTTTTAAATTATCTCTACTGGATCTATTTTCCAGGTCAGTGTTTTTTTCAGTGAGATATTTTACATTGCCTTCTATTTTTTCTTTGTTTGGATCTGTTTTATAGTATCTTGATTTCTCATAAAGTCATTAGCTTCCAATTGCTCCAATCTAATTTTGGAGAAATTATTCTCTTAAGTGAGTTTTTGAAATTTCTTTTCCATCTGGGCAATTTGGCTTTTTAAGGCATTGTTCTCATTGCCTTTTTGAGCCTCTTTTGCCATTTGAGTTAGTCTACTTTTTAAGGTGTTATTTTCTTCAGAATTTTTTTGGGTCTCCTTTAGCAGGCTATTGACTGACTTTTCCTGATTTTCTTGCATCATTCTCATTTCTCTTCACAGTTTTTCCTTCACTTCTCTTACTTGATATTCAGAATTCTTCTTGAGCTCCTCCATGTCCTATAACCAGTTCATATTTTTCTTGGAAGCTTTTGATGCAGGAGTTTTGCCTTTGTTGACTTCTTCTGGTCCTATGTTTTGATCCTTTCTATCTCCTGAAAAGGATTGTATGGTCTGATTGTGCTTCCTCTGCTTGCTCATCTTGCCAGTCAATTACCTGACTTTTGAGATCTTTGGCACAGTAGAGCTCTGCTTCCAGAGTGGAGAGAGCTGTGCCCCAAATTGCTGGGGTTTTCACAAATGTTGTCTGAAGTCTGAGGAGAGTGCCCCCTCTGCAGCCCCCACAAGTTCTGGCCCACTGACCACACACCCCAGGACCACCACCCAAGACAGTGAACCAGATCCAAGCAGGTCAAAGCAAGAGTGCTTACCCTCTGAATGGTTGCTTAGTCCCCCTATAATATGCAGGGCAGGAGTTATGGACGCAACCATGCAGCAGCAGCTGCAGCTGCTGTGCCACCACTACCTCTCACCTGCGCTCTTCCATAACACAGTTCCAACAGATTTTCCCACTTACCTTTTACTTTCTCTTTGACGTTTATGGTTTGAGAAGTCTGGAAACTGCTACAGCTGCTGGTGATTCATTCTCCTGACGTCTGCTTTGGTTGGTCAGAGCCACCTGGGGCTCAGCACACCTCACATGGGACTGTGCTCCACTCCCAGCCTGGTGGGATAGATCCTTCCTGTCAGCCTGCCAGGCTGACTTCAGGGGGGAGATTTGTTTCTATCTGTCACTTTGTGGTGTAGCTCTACATCTGTAGCTCTAAAATTTGTTTAGTGCCATATTTTAAAGGTATTGGAGGTGGTTGTGGCCAGAGCTCACAGAATTTCCTGCTTCTACTCCATCATCTCAGCTCCGACTCATCACCATGTTCAATCATATTAAACACATTTCCACATTAGTCATCTTATAAAGAAGAATTAAAACCAAAGGGAAAAACCATGAGAAATAAGAGACAAAAAAAAGAGAGAGAGAAAATAGTATGTTTTGATTTGCATTTAGACTCCCTTGTTCTTTCTCTGAATGTGGATAGCATTTTCCATCATGAGTTTTTTTGGATTGTCTTAGATCCTTGTATTGTTAAGAGGAGTTAAGTCTGTCAAATGTGGTCATCACACAATGTTGCTGTTACTGTGTACAATGTTCTCCTGGTTCTATTTATTTCATTTAGCATCACTTCATGTAAGTCTTTCCAGGTTTTTTGGAATTCAACCTGCTTATCATTTTTTATGGCACTAGTATTCCATTCCATTCCACAACACATACCATTATGTGTTTATATACCATGTATTTCATAACACCATACATTACATATCATGAATTGTTCAGCCATTCCCCAATTCATGGGCACCCCTTCAGTTTCCAATTCTTGGCCATCACTAAAAGACCTGCTATAAATATTTTGATACATGTGGTTCCTTTTCCCATTTGTATGATCTGTTTGGAATACAGACCTAGAAGTGGTATTGCTGCGTCAAAGGGTATGTGCAGTTTTATAATCCTTTGGGCATAGTTCCACATTGCTCTCCAGAGCAATGGCTGGATCAGTTCACAACTCTACCGACAATGCGTTAGTGTTCCAATTTTCCCACATCTTCTCCAACATTTATCATTTTCCTGTTTTGTCATGTTAGCCAGTGTGAGGTGTGATGTGATACCTGAGAGTTGTTTTGATTTGCATTTTTCTAATCAATAGAGATTTAGAATATTTTTTCATATGACTATATATGGATAACTTTAATTTCTTCATCTGAAAACTGACTGTTCATATCCTTTGATCATTTATCAATTGGGGAATGACTTGTATTCTTATAAATTTGACTTAGTTCTCTATATATTTTAGAAATGAGGGCTTCATCAGAGACATTGGCTATAAAATTGTTTTCAGCTTTCTGCTTCCCTTCTAATCTTGGTTGCATTGGCTTTGTTTGTGCAAAAACTTTTCAATTCAATGTAATCAAAATGATCTATTTTGCATTTCATAATGTTCTCTATCTCTTGTTTGTTCATACATTCTTCCATTCTTCATAGATCAGACAGATAAATGATTCCTTGTTCTCCTAATTTGCTTATAGTTTCACCCTTTATATCTACATCTTGTACGCATTTTGACCTTCTCTTGGCATACAGTGTAAGATGGTTTATGCCTAGTTTCTGCCATGTTATTTTTTAGTTTCCCCAGCAGTTTTTTTTTAATAATAAGTTCTCATCCCAGAAGCTTGAATCTTTGGGTTTATCAAACAGTAGATTACTATAGTCATTGACTACTGTGTCTTGTTTTTCTTAGCTGGTACCAAATAGTTTTGATGATAGCTGCTTTATAATACAGTTTTAGATCTGGTATGGCAAGGCTACCTTCCCTTACATTTCTTTTCATTATTTCCTTTGATATTCTGGACCTTTTGTTCTTCCAGATGAATTTTATTATTTTATTTTTCCTAGCTCTATAAAATATTTTTTGGTACTTTAATTGGTATGGCACTAAACAAGTAAATTAGTTTAGGTAGAGTTGTCATTTTTATTATGGTAGTTTGGCCGACCCATAAGCAATAGATATTTTCCCAGTTATTTAGTCTGACTTTATTTGTATGAAAAGTGTTTTATAATTGTGTTCATATAATTCCTGAGTTTGTCCTGGCAGGTAGACCCCCAAATATTTTATGATGCCCACCATTACTTTAAATGGAATTTCTCTTTCTATCACTTGCTGCTGGGCTTTGTTAGTAATATATAAAAATGCTTATGGTTTATATGGGTTTTTTATATCCTGCAACTTTGCTAAAGTTAATTATTTCAAGTAGTTTTTTAGTTGATTTTTTAGGATTCTCTAAGTGTATCACCATATCATCTGCAAAGAGTGATAACTTTGTATCTTCATTGTCTATTCTAATTCCTTCAATTTCTTTTTCTTCTATTATTGCTAAAGTTAAAATTTCTTGTACAATATTGAATAGCAGTGGTGATAATGGGCATCCTTATTTCACTCCTGATCTTGTTGGAAATGCTTCTAGCTTATCCCTATTAAAGATACACATTACATATACATATAGCTTTGTGTTCTGGGGCCTCAGGTGCTAGCAGCTGGGAGCTGGAGGGGTCTGACAGCTTACCTGATGCTGAGCTGGGGTCCTAGTGGTGGTGTCTGTCATTTTCTGAGGCCAGGTGGGGTTTTTCTACATTTTCCCTGGAAGCTATGGGAGGTCTATTGCTGCCCCGGAAGATGTCTGCCCAGGAGGATGCCTACCTGACCAGGGTTGCACCAGAACACAAGGAGGTCTGGCTCCTGAAGAACCCTTACCCACTTGGAGTTGCAGTGAATCACATGGAGATCTGCTGCTGGGGGACACCTTCATGCCCAGGGCTGTGCCAGCACATGTGGTTAGTTCTCTGAGCTGGAGTCTGCTGGTTCCTCTAGCTATGCTAAGGCACATGGTGTTGGCATTTACTTGCTCTACCTCCCTAGGGCTTAGGATCTCTGGTTTTCTGAGATGGGGCTTGCTGGGACACTTCCTCTCCTGAAATGCACTCCCCTTTTACCTTAGTGAAATGGGCCTTTCTTGTTGATTGTTCAAATTTCCCAGGCTGTGAGAATGCTCCACCTCATCTTTCTGCTGGCTCTGCTGTTCCAGGATTTTTCCAGGGGTGCTATTTTCTTGTTTTATAAGTGGTAAGAAAGGGAGAGTGATAGCAATTTACTGTTTACTCCACCATTTTTATATGTTGTTTTCCCAAGTCAATATGTGCGGTAGGGATCCTTATGCATGATTTAGTAGCCCCTTTTTCCATTTGAGTTTGGCACCATTGCCATATATTATTGTCTCTGATCAGAAAATCTATTTACCTCAAAGTAGGTCTGAGATTAGGTCAGTCTCTATCATATTCACTGGATTTTCTATCTTCTGCACCACCCGATGGCATCTGGTATTTTTGAACCCTGGAATAAACTCTTAAAAAACAACTTTGTCTTCATGTCTCTGATTATCAGGTTTAGATGACCCAGTTTTAAAAAAAATAAATTAATTCTGCCCTCCAAAGTTGGAGGGTTCTCCAATCCAGTGGTTTATTGGAGCTGTCTTTCAGGAGAACTTAACTGACCAGGATAGACTACTTTTGGATACAGTTTTAGTTGTTCCTCCTTAACCCTTCTTTATTCTATCTCCTATTTTCCCTTAAACTGTCTGATTCCTCAGACAGGTCTATACAACTTGAAGAAATAGCTTGGATCTCTCTAATTGGCAGATTTGGAAAAGCAAGGAGAGGAATTATTTTTTAATTTTTTTTTTTTTTTGCCTTTTGGAGGGAAATTGGGGTTAAGTAATTTGCCCAAGATTACATGGCTAGTTTTTTTGTGTGGGTGTTAAGTTTCTGAGGCCAGAACCAAACTCGGGTTCTGCTGACTCCAGGGCTGGCCCTTTACTCACTGTGCCACCTAGCCGCCCAAGGAGAGGAATTATTGTGAAGTACTTTTCTTTTTCAATGACATAGGAGAGGTGACACTTTGTATAATAATCTCTGGGATAGGAGCTTATATAGTGTGGTACTGGGGGGCTGTTACTGAGGAGAGATGGGGTATTTTCACAAACCACTGAGGGAAGTTTTTGACCTCCTGTAGCCTCTTCCTTCTTTAACTTTTTCTTCCCTGATCCTGCCCCTTTGTTCTCCTTTCCCTTCTTCCTGAATAACCCTGCTTAGTTTCCTATCTACTATGCCACCTAACTAGCACTAGAAAAATTCTCAGAAATGGACCAAATAAAATAATGATAAGAAAAAAACTGAAAGATCTTCCTACAGGGTAAGTCTTACAGAAAAGAAAATAATTCACGAGAAGTTTGTTGCTTCCAGAATTTCTTTCTAGCCCCTGGTTCATTCTACTCTTAAAGTTCATAGTGGCACTGGCCAGGGAGACCTATGGAACCACAGGTGTTTGTTCATAATCCTTTGGCTGTGTTGTGGGGGGACCCACTTCTATGATAGGTTGAAATTCATGAATCAAGTTGGGTCAAGGTTCAAGAGAATGGAAAGGAGAAGATTGTAGAGAAGTGTTGAGACCAGAAAGATAACACCGTTCATATCTTAATTTCCATTTCATTGATCATTCCCTTATACCCAGTCCACAAGCCATCTCTTCAGCCTCTGAATTTTACTACACACACCTTCCACTGTGCTCTAGGTAACAAATGAACTTTTATATTAAACCGTTTCCTTTTTCAATCTTCTTGCACTCCCTGAGACTTGGCTCCCTCCTCACAACCTCCCTCACAGACTTCCCAGACAACCATTCTGGTACTAGTTACACTTTCACTCATATCTCCTGACCCTTATTGGTTGTGAGTATTCTCCATTGTTCTTCCTCTATCACCATTCCTCATTGTTGTGGTTCAGTGAATAGAACACTGAACTTAGAATCAGAAAGACCTGAGTTCAAATCCTGCCTCAGAAATGTATTTATATTGCCCTGGGCAAGTTACTTGCTTCAGTTTCCTCTCCTGTAAAATGCGGATAATAACAGCATCTAATTCCCAGGGTAGTTGTGAGGATCAAATGAGATAATATATGTAGAGTATTTAGCAAACCTTAAAGCTATAAATGCTAGGTATTATTATTATTATTTTCATACAATAATCCCAAATATTTTGAGATTCATACGATCAATATCTACCATCCAATCAAGATTCTGGTGGCTATTGCTTATTGACATCCTGGATAATTTCCATTTTTTCTCAATGAGTTTAGTGTCTGGCTTACAGTCTTTCCTCTCCAATATAGGGCATTACAAGAAAAGATTTTTGATGCCCTCTCAAACACCTTAATCTCCTAATTCCTCAATTTATTCATTTCCTATGACATCCTCTCCTCTTCCCCCCTCAGCTATACACAGAAATGATCATACCTTTGATCTTGCCCTTACACACAGGAATTTTACTTCTGTATTCAAGACTGACGAAAGTCCTTTATTCACAGTCTTGTCATTCTACCTGTTCCTTGAATTCCCTAATCCTGCTATTTGTTCTCACTATGCTCTCCAATTCCTCCCCACCTCAGTTCTTTCCCAGGCTATCACCTCTACATTAGCTACACTCTCTTCCTCTGAACCGGTTCAGTGCTACACTGTCCTTGAGTCCCTTGTCTCTTTATCCTACTATTAGGTCCTGTCTTGCCAAGTTCATTTCACCATTTCAAGAGGATGGAAAGGAAAAGATTGTAGCGAAGTGTTGAGACCAGAAAGATTACGCAGATAGTATCTTAATTTCCATTTCACTGACCATTCCTTTATACTCAACCCACAAACCATCTTTTCAGCATCTTCAGCCTTACTCATTTCCAGCTGAACAAAGCTAGAGAAAATTACAAAGCTATGCTGACTGAGACCACTACAAATATGTTACGTAATATAAATTTTGTTCTCATTGTAGCATCTCCCTCATCAGTTTTCTATCCCCCTCACTAGTGTCTCTACCAAGTATCTTCAGCCCTTCTTAAATATTCCATGACATTCTTTTGCCCCATATTCTGAACTGAGGGTGAAAAAAATTAAGGCCTTTTAATAAGAACTCCATCCCATCTCCCCTATCTCCCATTTTATCATCTCCTTCTTCATCCTTGTCTCAGTCATCCTGACTTGCAATCTAGATGTCAACATCAACTCTCCATTTTTCTCATCTTCCATCTCCAATCAGTTATCAAGTCCTATTATTTCTAAATTTATAACATTTCTGGCATATGCCCCTTTCTGATAACTGCCACCACACTGGTCCAGGCTTTTATCCTCTCCTGCCTGAACAAGGCCATGAATTTGAGGATGGGTGAGTCTTTTTATTTATTTGAATTTATTATACACAATGAGAAAGCAAAGAGAGTACCAATAGACTAAAATTATCTTATAAATAAAATACATTGTTGTTGTTGTTGCTGTGTTTGTCTTTCATTTTTGAAAAGGACCATGGCATCAGGGAAATGATGACATGACTTGCAGCTGACTTGGATCTGAGTGAGGAAGGGCTGTGCAAGGTTACCAGCCTCCCTTTCTCCTCCAGCGTCATCTGGGTCCAGTGACCAGATATTCATTAGGACGACTGGAGATGATCCAGTATGCAATGGGAGATCTTGGCCTTTTTAGGCTAAGGCCTTTCACATACTCACTTAGAGTGAGGTAAAGCTCACTCAGTGAATAGGCCTCTTTAAGAAGTGAATCAAGGGATGGCCCTTTTAATTAGAAAAAAGAAAAAACAATTAAACTGGAAGGGGAAGATCCTCAGGCTTGCTGTTCCAAAGAGAAACAATTACCATTGACAGCCACTCTAAACCAGGCAGCTAAGTGGTATAGTGGATAAATCATTGGCCCTAGAGTTATGAGGACCTGAGTTCAAAGCCAGCCTTAGACACTTATTAGCTGAGTGACCCTGGGCAAGTCACTTAACATTGATTCCCTAAAAAATAAAAAGATTAAGGGGGGGCAGCTAGGTGGTACAGTGAATAGAGCACTAGCCCTGGAGTCAGGAAGACCTGAGTTCAAATCCAGCCTCAGACACTTAACAGGAAACTTGCCTTTTGACCTTGGGCAAGTCACTTAACTCCAAGTGCCCTACCTTCCCCCCTCCAAAGGGTGTGGTTGCATGTCCCAGAGATAAAATACATAATGAGGAGAAAAATAGTTAAAGAAATAAAGGGTTTCATTAAATAAAGCATTTCAGAGGAAAAAAGACTCATTTTCTTTTAGTAAATGCAAGTTATAGGTGGTACAATAATATAGAGGATGTCTTTTCAAAGGGAAAGAGGAATATGGCTTCCAAATCAAAGTGAATTTTACACCTAAACAATATACTAATTGCTTAATTAATCATTTAAGAAGGGATTGGAGGAAAGCAATCATGATTATAAGAGGCCTTGAGTCCATGAAGATTAGTGGAAGGAAGTAGAGATGTTTAGCCTGGAGAAAAGAAGACTTAGGAAGGATGTGCTGGTTGTCTTCAAGTATTTGAAGAACTGTAATTTGGAGGAAGGACCATAATTGTGTAATTCCAGAAGTTTGAGCCAGTATCAGTGTACTGAAGTTGCAGAAGCAAATTTAGGTTCAGAGTCAGAAAAAACAAAAACAAATCACAAAACATTTCTAATAATTGGAGCTGTACAAAAGTGGAATGGGGTATCAGGATGGATGGCAGCTACTCTTCCTTTTAAGTCTTCTAGAAGAGGCTAAATGACCACTTTCCAAGTATGTCATGGTAGAGGTTCTTTTTATGTATGGGTTAGATTTGATTCCAACTCTCAATTTCTATTATTTTGTGATGTACATGGATCATAACAAGATGTATAGATCCATCTGAAAAATGTATTATGCCACTTCTTCACCTCAGAAACTTTCTCTAGTGGTAGAGAAATGTCATTTAGAATTGGTAAATATAAAATTCAATGTACACTATGAAAAAATCAATACTGAAGGCTTTGAGTTTGAATCAGGAAGTCAAATAGGGACAATGGATGAAGAGGATTCTTGTTAACATCTTATTCTGTTCCAAACAAAACACATAGTATAAATTGGTACTTGCAAATATCTTGTTCTTCATGGAAGACACATTGAGTACAAATTCATCAAAGATAAAGTAGTGGCTATGTATGTGAAAAAAAACTTGTTGGCATTACAAAATCAAAGTTATATAGAAGAATACATTCAGATTGTAACAGGGCTTTCCAGGTGCCTGGATAACCTAACAGAGTCATCCTACTTCTGGGAGAAGACATCTTGTATTTCTCTACCATATTGGTATGAGGAGCCTCTTTAAGTTGGTTATGTAGCCAGAATAGACTAGGCTTTAAAAACTACCAGACTGACATACTCTTTTTCTATGTACAGAAAGGATGAAGATGAGTTTATTCATTGTGGTGATGGGGAACTATGAAATGGACCAGTAAGAGCAGAAGAGTTCCCTTCCCTTCTCTCTTTCTTTACTCTGTGGTCCTAAGAAATAGCCTCAGCGTGTTTTGTTTTGTTTCCATTCATTCTTCTCAGCTCTAGGATAGGACATGTAATCCTATTGAATTTATGACTAAGACATAGAGACTGGAATTAGGAATTTTTTGTGGGGGGATGTTCAGCCAATGAGACCAATAGGGAAGCTCTGAGGAGCTAGGGGTGTCTAGGATTTAAGCCCAAGGTGGGGCACTGAACTTGCCACTTGGCACTGTGTTGTAGGAACTAAATTCAACTGTGAACCTAATCCTTCTCCTTTCTAGAGTATGAGGTGATGGTGGAGGGGAATTATGCCTCTAGGTATTAGGGAGGGATGTTTATATGTTTATTCTTTCTATTCTGTTGAAGTAAATATTCCTTTGTATATGCTAATCAGACTCTTAGGGAATTAAGTGGAACTGGGGTTGAAGGGGTCCCTAGAATTGATGAAACACTGTTAGTAGGGACTACATCCAATGGCAGAGAGACTAGATATTCCCAAATCCCCTTAATGACATAAGAGAATTCTGGAGTAGAAATCAAATGCAAATAAAACTCTTGGTATTCAGGTAATGGAGGCCAGGGTAATCAAGGTTACCAGAGAATACTCATTTACAATAGCAGTCAACTTATACTTTGGAATAACAAAATGAACAAGAATGGATTTAGAAAGAAATGGATTAAGAATAGGTTTTAGACACAAAAATTCACAGAATATTAACAAAACACAGGGTTCATTACTCTAAGGTGATTATGGAAACACTTCCTAATTAAAAAGAAAAAGAGGAAGAGAACCAATAAATAGTATAAGATTGCATGATAAATAGGCTAAAAGTTTACAGAACTATTTTGTGTGTGCATACACAGTATAACTTAGAAATATATACAACTGAGCTACAGAAATATAGTAACACTTGAAAATAGGTATATACCACTACATTTACAAACAACATAACATACTGATTTACTAGAAAATGGGGCCTATGAAATGGCTGATCTAGGAATACAGCCAAAAGGCAATCCAAAGGCAATACACAATCTCAAACAAAAAAACCATGTCAACAAAGAAACTTCAAAGAAATGAGTAAATCAAACAGATATGTTTACAGAAATGAAGGAGTACATGATAACTATATAAGATCAGATCATTGCTACCAAAAACTACAGGAAGCCTTATTCTTAAGGAAGTAGATTTTGCAAGGAAGTGATAATATCTTTGCAACTTGTCACTGCAAATTGCAGATAATTAGCACTATTTGAATACCAAAGAAGGCATAATCAAGTGACCAGAATTGTAAACTAGAAGCTCATTATTATTCCTTAGTTAACTGACAACAAATCCCCAAGTCGCAAGCAAAAACTTTAAAATATAACTAAAAATTAAAAAATAAACTGCACAGGATCAATTTACTATCACTACACTATTGAACAATGAGGTAGCACAGTGGACAGAGGCTGGACCTTGAGCGAGGAAGATCCAAATTCAAATATGGCTCCAGACATTTGCTACTGGGTGACCCAGGGCAAATCACCTAACTTTGTTTGCCTGAGTTTCCTCACATATAAAATGGGGAAAATAGTAACACCTACATCCCAAGGTGTTTGTGAAGATCAACTTTAATAAGTTCCTTATGATTTCTTTTTCCTGTTTACCTTCTCATGCTTCTTTTGCTTCTTGTATTTGAAAGACAAATTTTCTGTTCAGCTCTGTTTTTTTCATCAAGAATATTTGAAAATCCTCTATTTTATTGAATGACCATATTTTCCTCAGAAACATCATACTCAGTTTTGCCAGGTAGGTTTTAATCCTATCTCTTTTGACTTCTGGAATATCATATTCCAAGCCCTTTGATACCTTAATGTAGAAGCTGCTAGGTCTTGTGTTATCCTGATTGTGTTCCCACAATACTCAAATTGTTACTTCCTGACTGCTTGTAGTATTTTCTCCTTGACCTGGGAACTCTGGAATTTGGCTATGACATTCCTAGGAGTTTTCTTTTTGGGATTTTTTGCAAGAGGCAATAAGTGAATTCTTTTAATTTCTATTTTGCCCTCTGGTTCTAGAATATCAGGGCAATTTTGCTTGATAATTTCTTGAAGGATGATTTCTAGGCTCTATTTTTGATATTTTTTTGATTTTTCAGTTAGTCTCATAATTTTTAAATTATTTTTCCTCGATCTATTTTTCAGGAAAGTGGTTTTTCCAATGAGATATTTCACATTGCCTTCTATTTTTTCATTTGTTTGGATCTGTTTTATAGTGTCTTGATTTCTCATAAAGTCATTAGCTTCCAATTGCTCCAATCTAATTTTGAAGAAATTATTCTTTTCAGTGAGTTTTTGAAATTTCTTTCCCATCTGGGCAATTTGGCTTTTTAAGGCATTCTTCTCCTCATTGGCTTTTTGAGCCTCTTTTGCCATTTGAGTTAGTCTACTTTTTAAGGTGTTATTTTCTTCAGAATTTTTTTGGGTCTCCTTTAGCAGGCTATTGACTGACTTTTCCTGATTTTTTTTTCATCATTCTCATTTCTCTTCCCAGTTTTTCCTCCACTTCTCTTACTTGATTTTTGAAATCCTTCTTGAGCTCCTCCATGGCCTGTGAGCAGTTCCAATTTTCTTGGAAGCTTTTGATTCAGGAGTTCTGACTTCATTTTCCTCCTCCAGTTCCATGCTTTGATCCTTTTTGTCCCCCCCCCCCAAAAGGATTGTATGGTCTGATTGCACTTCCTCTGCTTGCTCATCTTGCCAATTACTTGCCTTTTGAGCTCTTTGCCACAGTAGAACTCTGCTTACAGAACGGAGAGAACTTTGTCTCAAATCACTGGAGTTTTCACAGCCATCAGAGTTATTAGTTGGGTGCTGTCTCTACAGCCCCCACAAGCTCTGGTCCACTGGCCACACATCTCATCACCACCACCCAAGGCCATGATCCAGATCCAAGCAGGTCAAAGCAATAGCAACCCTCTGAATGGTGGCTTGGTCCCCCTATGATCTGCAGTCCAGGAGCTCTGGAGACAGCCATGTGGTAGCAGCTGTAGCCATGCTGCACCTCTGCCACTTCTTGCCCTGGGGGCAGGGGCCAGACCAGTCTTTCTTCACCCTTCCAACAGAGTTTCCAACTGACCTTTTATTTTTTTTTTTTGTGTTTATGGGTTGAGAATTCTGTAAATCACCACAGCTGCTGGTGATTTACTCTTCTGAAGTCTGATCTGGCAGGTCTGGGCCACCCTGGGGCCAGAAGCACAGATCACAGGGGACTGTGTTTGGCTCCCAGCGCCCTGTGATAGACCTTTTTTTTGTTGGCTTGCCAGGCTGCCTTCAGTGGGAGATTTGTTTCTTTCTGTCTCTTTATGGGTTCTGTAGCTTTAAAATTTTAGAGTCATTTTTTTTTTTTTACAGGTATTGGAAGTGGTTGGAGCCAGAGCCCAGGCCAAGTTTGTGCTTTTACTCTGCCCTTTGTCTCCATCCCCCAAATAATATATTTCAGAAGCAAAAATGGATGAACATGCAAATCAAAATTACATGCCCTGAAAATTTGAGTCCTATTATTAATTAAAATATTTGAGGGACAGCTAGATGGTTCAATGAATTAGAGCACTGGCTTTGAAGTCAGGAGGACTTGAGTTCAAATGTGGCCTCAGATGCTTGACACTTACTAGCTGTGTGATCTTGGGCAAGTAATTTAACCCTAATTGCCCTGCCTTCCCTCCTCCAAAAAAAAAAAAAAAAGAAAATAGTTGGACATTCAATAAAAGAAAGACATTTGAAGCATTTCTATAAACAAACGATTATGATTTGATTATTAAATTAGCAAGCACACAAACACACAAGAGAAATACAAGAAAGGCAAACAAATACAGATACTAAGGAGAGTACAAGTAATGAAATAAATTACCCTTTCTTCAGAGACTATTAAAAGGAAAAAATGAACCTACAAGCAAGGTATCGATAAACTTAAAAAACAATAACAACCTGAAAAAATAAGAAGAACCATTAAGATATTTCTTTCTAAAAGTACACAGGGGAATAAAAGTGAAACTGGTATTTAAGTGATGATACATGGAATAAAATGCTTTATAGTTCATAATCTTCCTTTACCCCTTTACAGATGAATCAATGTCATTTATGGTAATTAACTGCAGAATGGGAGGTGGGTAAAAGGGGAGAGATAAGGAAGATAGTGGGGAACATATTGTGTACCTCAATCAAGTTAATGGCAAACAATGAAAAGAAAATAACTTCTGCAGTATCTCAGGAAGAGGAGGGACTATAGGAGTAAAAGTGAAGTAGTAAAGAGAAGGATTAAATTCCCATCTCTGAGAGGCACTAGGGTGCAACAACAATTTTTCATAAGTCTGATAAATAATATGACATAGTTGTTGCAGCCCAAGGTCTGGTGGCAGGAAGAATTGATCAGTAAGTATTTCTTAAGCTCCTACTATGTGCCAGGCACTATGTTAGATGCTGAAGATGCAAATACAAAGAACAAAATGGTCTCTATTTGCAATGAGTTTACATTCTAATAGAGGAAGCAAGTACATACAAAATATACATATGTCCAACATAAATATAAAGTAGGTAAATGCAATATATATATATGTACATATATATACATATATATATATATATATACACACACACACATAAATAAATAAACAAGATGGTTTGGGAGAGAGAGTACTAGTTATTGTGTAGAGCAGGAAAAACTTCATGGAAGAGATAATGTTTCTTAAAGAAGAAAGAAATTCTATGAAGCTGAGCTATAGAGGGAGTATATTCCCGGAATGGAGGCTGATCAGTGTAGGCACCCAGATAGGAGATGAGTGAGGAACAGAGAGGTAGTTTGTTTATTAAATCACAGAGTGTAGGAGGAATAAAATATTTAATGAGACTAGGCTAGATTATGTAGGGATTTACAAACTAAATAGAAAAGTTTATGTTTTATCCTAGAGGCAATGGGAATATTTTGGAGTTTGTTGAGTAGGGGAATCATGGTAAAAGCTGTAAGGAAAATTAGTTTGGCATCATTATATAGGATTGAAAGGAATGGTGAGAGACTTGTGGCAGGAAGACCAATTAGGAGGCTATTGTAATAATATAGATAAGAGGTGTTGAAGGCCTGAACTAAGGTAGAAGCTATGAAAGCAGAGAAAAAGGCTTAGCTCTAATTGATGTTGTGAAGATAAAAACATAAAGATCTGGCAATGAATGGTTATGTGGAGTGAGGAAGAGTCGAAGCCCAGGATAATGCCAAAATTACAAAATTGGGAGACTGGAAGAATGGCAACTGTCTTCAAGTATATGAAGCCATGTGAAAAAAGGAATAGACTAGTTCTGCTTGTACTAGAAGAAATGGGTGAATGGTGCAAGGAGACAAATTTAGTTTTGGTTCAAGAAAATACTTTCTAACAGCTGTTTCAGGAGCTAATGGATCTCACCTCACTAGCCATTGTCAAGGAAAGGCTTCATGACCACTTTTTCTGGAGATCATCCCCCCTCCCCCCCATAGAGGAGGATTTTTTTTGGTTATGTTTTGGTGTACATATTTGTTGCCAACTCTGAGAATCTGTGTTCTGTGATAAACTACAGAGTTCAAAGTACAAGCCTTTGAATTTCCTTGAGTTGTGTGTGTATGCACTCCTAGCACCAAATGTTGATTCACTATGTAAATTGGTTCTCTTTTCTAAAATTTTCTTCTTTGAGTACCACAAATTTTCCTGTGTAATAAAAGGTAATCCTTTTCTAGTTCTTTAACGGATCATATTTACTTCTGAAGTGTCATTTCAGCTTTTCAGTATGACAAAAACACCAGAGGATTAATGGTCTTGTTCATAATTAAATGCTAACTAGAGCATTGCCCAGTATGGGCACATCTCATTTTCCTCATCCTTTAGCATTACAGTCAGGGAGCCAATATAATTCCTCCGCCATCTACAGTATTATTTCTGCTCTCAGAACACATAAAAAGTTTTGGAATGTAAAGTTTTCACAGATGTGATTTATGTATATATGCTGCTAACAGAATTCTTGCTGAACTTTTCTACAATGATAGCCATTGCAATTTATATCCTACAATTTATTAACAAAAATTTTCTAATAGTTTTATTTCATATTCAATTAAAGGAAGTCTTCCTAATTTCTTAATTAGTAAATTCACAAGATCTTAAATACAAACTCTGATTAACTTTGTTGAAAGAGTGATTAACCATTTTATCTACATTATCAATTTCATTAGGTGTTAGAAAGAGGGGGGAAAAGAGATTAGCCTTGTTTACTCCCTATTATTCCATCTTAAATTCAGTCTCTTTTGTAGACTGGTTTTGGTAAGAAGGGATGGTTCTTGGTAAAGATCTTTGACAGAGTTAAAACCTATTCCTGTCACCAAAATAGCATTTTGATTATGTCCTTACATCTATGATCTCTTTGAAAAACCCCTTTCCTCTACTCATCCACACTTATCTGCCAAGCTTCTTTTCTTCTATTTTTGCATCCCCACCCCCACTTCAATCATCCCCATATTTCTATGGCTAAAAGACAAAACCATGGGCTGGTTCCTGTGACAGCACCATTTATTTGTGTTCTCTGAGCTGCCTGCAACACAGCCAGAAGATAATGGATATCTCATTTATTCAGGTTTTGAATGATCATATCTAATTCCCTGTGACAGCTGTCTTCACCACATTAGCATTGCAAATAAACTCTGTTTTGTAATAGCCTGCTATTGAACATGATTCAATTATATTTGCTCTGTACCAAAGCAGGATATGGTCTTAGTATCTATAGCAATATTTCTGTGAGCTGCTGTTCTTTACACTGCTCATATTTAAGCTGCCTATTTACTACAATTCTTTCCTTGAACTTTATTGAACTCCATAGATTTTCAAATAAAATAAAGAGGAATGAATATAATTTGAAAATGCATTTAGTAGGGGTATAGATATTGCATACCTCCTGTCCTTTACATATGTAATCAACCTGAGGCACTTATGCAAAAATTGCCAATTGTCCCATTTTAAAACCTAGATAATAAAATCATTATGGCCAATTAAAACAATTAGACAATGCTGAACACACTGAGATTCAATGCTGGTTTTACAAATCACTAATAACACAGTATGAGGCATTAAAACAATCAGTGTAAATTCAGAGTCATTTTCATTTAATGGAGGTGAGGAATTGATGCAAAGGGAGAAAAGAGGTGCTTCTTCCTTAGTTGAAAGAAGGTTCCGTGGGACCCTGCTCTTAGTTCTGAAAAATGGCTTTATTCTTTAAACATTCACTATCATTTAGCACCTGATTCTACAGAGAGGCTGTGCAGATGTAGCTACCAGCTGTGTTTCTAGGGGTTTAATAGCTTAAGCATCTGTGGAGTCAGCGCAATAGAAAGGACATGGCTGATTCAGATATAGAAGTGGAGTCAAATCATCAAGCATTTATTAATCACCCACTCTGTGCCAGACACTGCTTCATGCTTGAGGATACAACAAAAAAGAAAAAACATTACCTGCCCTCAAGGAAATCACAGTCTAATGTGGGAGACAATATTCAAACAAATATATACAAACACAATACACATACACACATAAACACACGTGTATATATACATTTACATACACACACAAACAAAATAAATTGGGAACAATCCCAGAGGAAAGGCAATAGCATTAAGAGTGGATGCAATCAAAGTTATATGTGGAAGGGTTGGTCTTGTTTAGGAGAAAGATCATTTCATTAGAGACTGGAGAAAAGAAGGAGGGTGTCAGGCAGAAGTGAGTTATGAGAAAAAAAGAAGAGGAAAGGAAATTGCCTTGGCTTTCTGTTTTCCCTTTTTCCATTTTTTGGTGAGGTATGAGATGAAGTCTTCAGATGAGAGAGTGGGAGTAAGAATATTGTGGAAGGCTTGAGCAAAGAAGGGGAGATTTGGTGTAGACACTGCGGTGAGTGGAATAGAGAATAAATAAGGGGAAAAAAATTGCCTTTCTGCTGTGAGGGTCTCGGTTGAGATTAGGTAACATAACTTTGTAGTGGACCCAGTCAGCAGTTTCATGACTTCCTCAAGATTTATTAAATAGTGTGTGAGTAGGAGCAAAAGTAGCAGATGGTAGGAGCAATCCAGGGTTAGTGTTTGGCAAGGTGTGAGTAGTGATGGATAGTGGATGAGTGGATTGAAGTGAAGAAGATAAATTTAGAGTTGAATTAGCTCACTAAGAAGGTGAGATTGAAAAGGGTAAATAGAGTGTAGCCAGAACAGAGGGGATGGAATGGAAAAGCATAGAGAGGTGAAGAGATTGGGATCACAGTGAAGGTAAAGAATATTTTTAGTAGTAGGGAAAGAGGAATGATAAAAGATTGTGATTGGATAAAAGACCTTTGGAGTTCAAGAATACAGCGGTTACTTGGAGCAGAGATATAGGCTGGCAAAATATGAACTGGCCAGCTGTAAAGCCACTCTTGAGGAGCTTTCGAGAAGACTGGTGCTGTGAACAACTTCAAGGTTCTGATTACACAGTATAATGAACTCTCCATTTATTCAATAACAAATCAGAGCAAAATATTTACAGAAAACAAAGTACATTCATTCACAATGTTCACATCTTAACAACTTAACACTAAAATGGCCATATAGTTTTCACTAGAGTGGTCACATAGTTTTAAGCAAAGCACATTCATTTAGTCAATCACAAAGTCCTTAATTCAATCACAAAGTACAAAAGTCAAAGTTCTCCACCCCTAGGTCACAGTGAATCATAACCTCAATCAGTACACAGTATCCAAGTAAAGTCTTCTTTCATCTTGACTCGAGGCTGGCTCTCAACTTCCATGGTTTCTCTTCCATGGTCCCAGCTCCTATCTGAATCCATCCAACCTTCACCTGGGTTCAAAGGCAGTCAGCTCCCAGTTCCTTGTCGAGCTCCTTGTCCAGTTCTTTGTCCAGTTCCTTGTCCAGTTCCCATTCCATACTGAAGCTCACAGTGTCCAGTCCATCTCAAATCCTTCACAGTCTCTATTCCTGGGAAGACAAGGATTAACAAAGCCACAAGAACATTCACACACATTAACAAAGTCATAACAACAGCTGTACAAAGTACCAGCACCATAGTCATGCTTCCTCAGTCTTTGGCAGCTCCAGTTGACCCTTGGAAGTCTTCAGTACCATAAGCTCCATTCTCAAAATCACAATCACTTTATCCAGCCTCCACATGGCTTACTCCAAGAAATTCTGTATCATTCCTCTTCTCAGTTCTTCTTAATTTTCAGTTCAGTCTTCAGTCCAGCAGCAGCTGCCCTGCCTCCATGATGCTTATTCCAAGAAGTTCTGACTGTCCAACTAGTGCTCTTCCTTATATATGGCACAGTTCCTCTCCAGAAGTTCACAAGTTGTGGGGTTCACATGTTCTGTTTCTTAACAGACTTGATACAAGTCTCAAAAGAAACTTGAACTGAGACAAGGAGTTAATTCAACAGCTGAAATAAGGTGTTAATTCAATAGCTGAAACAAGGTGTTAACTACTTCTTTGCTTGGGAGAAGGCAGAGTTGAGATCATGCCCCCAAATATGGGGGCACACACACACACACTATGCTTGTGTGTGTGTGTGTGTGTGTGTGTGTGTGTGTGTGAAAAATCAGAAAGTCATCAATAATAGAAGTTCAGGGGGAAAAACCCTGAAATTACTAGAGATACTAAGAAGAAGAAAACTCAAAGACCCTGAACAAAAGTAGATAAATAACAGGGTAAGCATTAATAGCAGAAGGACATCTGGCCTCTACAAATCAGAAAATGATCCAACTTTTGATGAGACAGAGGACCTGTGGAATTAAGAAAGAACATGGAAGCACATGAGACTTTGCGCTGGATGTAGTCTGGGGCATTTGGTGCTTGAAAAGACCACTCTATTTTGGGAGGGGGGAAATTGGAACTCCTGGGGAAAACTGAAACCTGGAGGAGTGGAGGAAGGGCATGGGCACAAGGAGATTTTGAGGCATCTGGGGAAAGAATAACTAGAAGGGGGATATAGATCAGTGGTGGGCTTGACAATCAGGGTCATGGTGGTAGCAAATTCCTGACATGGGGCAGTGTCCTGTCTTTCACCTGTAGGAATTGGAATTTTCTGGGAGTGAGACACAGTGGAAAAGGGGAATCCATGAAGAAAGTTCTACAAAGCAATGGCAGAAACTGTCCAGAGGGAAGATCCCAGAATGCATACCTCAAATGTTTTGATCCCATGAAGAAAACAGACAATAGAGAGATTAGATAATTATCATGGTCAAGAGAAAAGAAGGGAGAAAGAACTAAATAACCAGATAAAAGCTAGAAAGGAAAAGGAACAAATAAGCAAACTCTGCAAAGAAAGGGCTAACAAATGGGAGAGGGCATCAAGGATGATGGGAAGAGAGACCATGAGAATAGGACTACTTAAAAATAGATTAAGCTAAAGTAACTGAAGAAACATAGTACTGCACTTATAACAGAAGGGGGAAAATTGCTTGAAAAAATTCAATATTAGAGACAAATGGAGAAAAATATAAACCCAACTTTCATAACATTAAATGTGAATGAATTAAACAATTCAATAAAATGAAAAAGGGTGACAGATTGAATAAGGAAACAAAATCCTGCAATATGTTGCTTACAAAAATCACATTTAAAAAACAAAGACATACAAAATAAAACTGAGGGGCTGCAAAACGTTACTATGCATCAAATAAATCCAAAAAGCAGGAATTGCAATCATGCTATCTGAAAAAGTAAAAATAAACATTTAAAAAAGAAAATAGGATAAAGAAGAAAATTGTGAAAAAGGAACCATAGACAACAAATCAATATTAGCAATAAACTTATATGATCCAAATTCATATAGGAAAAATTTACTGAGGACATTGACAGTAACACAAGACTGATGGGAAATTTTAATCGATAAACAAAACAGAAAATATGGACCTGAACAAAGTGCCAGAGAAGCTAGAGTTTCATTAAAATAATGATGGTTTATTCTAAATGGTACTGCAAAAGAATTTACATATTTCTTGGCACCACACGGAACTTATTTATTTATTTTAAGACTGTTTTTTTTAAAGTTCCAAATTCTTTCCTCCTTCTACCTCTCCCATGCTTACTGAGAATAACAGAAACATGACACTAATTATACATTTTAAGTTATGCAAACATTTCTACACTAGTCATGCTGCCAAAAAAGGAAAAAAGAAAAATGAATAAAGAAAAATGTGTTTTAATCCATCAGTGTTTTTTGGAGGTGGACAGCATATTCCATTATAAGTCCTTTAGAATTGTCGTGGATCATTACATTAATCACAGTAGCAAAGTCTTTCACAACTATTATCTTTGCAACATAGCTATTACTATGTACAATGTTCCTCTGGTTCTACTCACTTCACTTTGCATTAGTTCATATAAACCTTTCTAGGAACCAAATTCACAGCTCCATTAAAAGTAAATTAGCATGCCTATTTTCCCACATCCCTTCCATCATTTGTCTTTTTCCTTTTCTATCATATTAGTCAATCAGATGGTCATGAAGTGGTATCTCAAAGTCATTTAAATTTGCATTTTGTCAAATTACTAGTGACTTAGAATGTTTTTCATTTGATTATTGATAGCTTTGATTTCTTCTGAAAAATAGCTGTTCATATTTTTTTGATCATTTATCAATTAGAGAATGACCATTTAAAAAAATTTTGTTCAGTTCTCTATATATTTAAGAAATGAGACCTTTATCAGAGAAACTTGCTGTAAAATCCTGACCTCCCCTCCCAGTTTTCTGCTGTCCTTCTAATTTTGGCTGCATTGGTTTTGTTTGTGCAAAATCTTTATATTTCCATGTAGGCAAAATTAATAATCTCATTCCCTGGGATCCTTTCTATCTCTTGTTTGGTCCCAAACTCTTTTCTTATTTATCCATAGATCTAACAGCTAATTTTCCCTATGTTCCTCTAATTTGCTTGTGATAATACCCTTTATGTCTAAATCATGTATGCATGTTGAGTTTATCATGGTATATGGTGTGAGATGCTGCTTCATGCCTAATCTCTGCCAGACTTTTCTCTAGTCCCATAGTTTTTGGTCAAATAGTGAGTTCTTGCCTCATTAGTTGGAATCTTTGGGTTTATCACCACATCAAAATTTTGCAAAAATTGTGTATTAGTACACAGAAATATTTGAAACAAGTATAAAAGGCAGAAATAGATAATACATCATTTTCAGACATAATAAAAATAGTCATTGTTTTAGGGACTTTAATGAAAAGATATGGACCCAAATGGCAACTTAACAATGAAATCCTAAATAATGAATGGGCCAAAGAAGAAAAGAAAATGATGGTGATGAAACAACATACCCAAACTTCTGTGATGTCAGTAAGCCATTCCTCAGGGAAAAAATAATATGCCTACAAATATACATTGAAAATAGAAAATAAGAGAAGATTAATGACATGGATATACGTTAAAAAATTAGAAAGCCAAAAAATAAATAAACCTAAGGTAAACAAAAAGAGAAGAAATAGATAAATTGGAAACAAGAAACCTTGTAGAAATGATAAATAAAATTAAAAGTTAAAAATAAAACTAAAAGCTTATTGTTTGCAAGGACTTATAAAATTGCTACCTCTTCAATCTGATTTAAAAAAAAGACAAAAATCAAATCAATAAAATAGCAAATATGATCCAAAGTTTCATACCCCACTCCTTTGTTGCCTAAGACCAGATAAGAATGTGGCTCAGGTTCCTCCAACTCCATCTCTTCTGAAATCTCATTTCAAGAAATATGAATTTGGGGGTGGGGGTGGCACTAGGTGGCATAGTGAAGAGAGCACCTGCCCTGGAATCAGCAGGACCTGAGTTGAAATTCATCTTCAGACACTTAATACTAACTGTGTGACCTTGGGCAAGTCACTTAACCTCAATTGCCCTGCATTCCCTCCTCCAAAAAGAAAAAAAATAAGAAATATGAATTCTACTCTTTCCCTTTCCTCTTCTTGCCTCTTCTAGGTTACAGTTACCTGATCTAATGTGAAATGCCTTCATTTATTCATTCATTTGTTCCAACAAATGTGGATGGCTTTCCCCATAAACTTTTTTTCTTTCAATTATCCTCATGCTTTGAGAATATGAGTCTTCTAAAAAAAACATTATGCCTTATCTCTTCCTTGAAGCATGTAAACACTGATTTATTTGCTTGATCTTTCATTATATGTGAACATTTTAAAAGTTTCTTTGGCCTGAAAAATTTATCTATCAGATGTCCTATGCATTTCTGGTTTCCTAAGTTGGGAGGATTCAAATATTCCCTTACCTCTTAAAATTATTTTTTTGTAATTTTGAATTATGCTTATGATGAAAGATTTTATTTTGAAAGTGTAACCAATTTGCATTGTTTTTTTTTCTTTCTTTTCTTTCTCATGATTTGCAAGTACTCTTGCATGGGTATGACTATTTTCTTTTATCATATCTGTGGACACATTCTGGATCCACTGGAAAATTATTTAATGTTAATTTAAAGCTTTAGAATTTGGAAATTACATTTTAAGAATAGTTAACTTTAGAGTTCCTCAATGTATCATGAAATTTATAAATCTGTATTTTTCTCTGTGTTTAAAGTATTTCTGGGCAATTTTAAATGTGATTTTCTGTAGTAATTTTGCTTCTCAAACCTTTTATTTAATATTTTTCTGTGAGACATAATTTCTAGATTCCCTTATCATGCCATTTACAAGGCTGATTGTTTAGGCTTACAGGGATCTTCCAATTATCTGTCTTCTGTCTTTAGTATTTTTTTATCCTCCCTCCCCATTTCATTTTTGCATTATTTGACTCCCATTCTTTCTTCTTCAGACTTTGTACTGTTTCATGAACGTTCTCTGTCTCTCTTCTAGACCATAGATTCTCTTTATGATATTTTCATTAAGAATTTTAATTCATTAAGCCCATTATCTCTCCTTTTCATCTTATATTAAGCATTTCAATCACTCTGAGCTATCTTATCTTGTTTCATTATAATTCTGGGAATCCAGTTAAATTTATTCCAACATTATTCCCTTCTTCTGGAGATATATTTTAAAGTCAATTGCCTCTCTCCTGTCTTGTTTTGTGACTATATCTTTTTTATCCATTTTTTTGTCTTCTGACTTTATTTGTTGCACATATTTTGCGATGATGAAGGGTCCCCAGTGTTACTCATTCAGCTATCTTTTCAAACTCTCATGGGTAGAAATTTTCAACACTACTGCTGGTGAAAGTAGAGGATTCAGACAAGAAAGACAAAATTGAGAAGTTAACAGTTGTCTGAGAAGATGGTACATGAGAATAAAATTTGGATTTTTAGACTATGGTTTCAAATATAGGAATGAGGGTGATCTCTTAACTAGGGATGCAATGTACTTAATAAAGTCCAGTCAAGCATATTTTGGAGAAGTTCTGCAAATTCAGCAAAGAGATATAAATTGAAACATTTGGAATGGGAAGAGAGTAGGAATTGGAGATGGAAATGTAGTCTATGTGAATCTGACAGACTTTGCACTATTGAAAATAATAGATTCTCATAGGAAGGATAAGAGAAGAGAGGAATTCATAAAATTATTCCAGAAAAGAAGCATTGATAAAATCCTCAGCCTCAAGTATATATGTAGAATGCACAGCAGATATGTAAAAATCTAGAGATTCTTGCAGTCAAATGTAGCCTCACAGACAAATACTAAAATTTGGTCAGATTGAACTCATGACTAGATAATGGCACCAAAGGGTAGATCTTGTTAAAAAAAAGATACAGACTTCATAATAACATGGAGAGACTTATATAAACTGATGATGAGTGAAGAAAGCAGAACCAGGAGAACTTTGTACACAATTAGATACATTGTATGTGTGACAACTAACTTTGAGATACTGGGTTCCTCTCAGCAATGCAAGGTTATAAGACAACTCTAAAAGACTCTTGATGGAAAGGGATATTCACATCCAGAGAAAGAACTACAGTTTGAATGCAGATTGAAGCAAACTATTTGCTCTCTCTCTTTTTTGGTTTTGTTTCTTCTTTTTCATTGTTTACTACATTGGTTATAATCCTTCTTTACAACTTGACTAATATTTTATGTGAAGGTATTTGTAGATCCTATATTTGATTGCATGCCACCATGGGTGGGTGGGGGGAATTTTAAATTCAAAGGACTGTGGAGCTGAATGTTGTAAAACAAAGGTGAATAAATAAATTTTTTTAAAAGAGCATAGATAAAAGGGACAGCAGAGTAGTATTGCTTACTAGAAGACATACCCATGAGAGGCAATCCAGGAACAAAACATAATTGAAAATATTTGGGTGAAAATTGGTGGAGGGAGAAATAGAAGCAATGTTATCATGAGACTGTAATACACATACTCTAGACAGAAGGATAAATTAATTAAACACATCAAGAAACAGGTTACAAACGGCACATAGGCATGCTATTTTAGTGATAGTCAACTTCAACTTTCCAAGCATCTGCTGGTGCTCTCTTACTGTAAAATGCAAAGTTACTCATAAATTTGTAATTTGCCTTATTGGTAATTATATCCTTGATAAAGTGGAAGAAATGACAAGAGCAATTATAATTCTGAGCTTGTTGTATGTGTGTGTGTGTGTTCATAAGGGTATTTAATTGTTGAATTAATTCTCATGATTACAACATTACAAAACTGTGCATCTGGTATATGTACATCTTAATGTTATAACTGTACATCTTAATCCTTCTCATAATTTAGCAATAGTGATAGTGTTAATTCCTGGGCTAAAGTGAGGCTTCAGGAGGGAGAGCTGAGGCATGCTAAAGAGAGACTGAAGTGTAGCCAACTTTAAATTTAATAGGTTAAACTTACCAGATATTAGCATTGAATAGAAAGTTGAATCCATAGTTGAAGTCATTCATATGTGTACCTTAACAGACTAGGATACTTGATATTTGACTTTCAATTATCACTTACATTATAAAATGTGATGGAATATTTTTTTACTTAACCACAATGAAATTCCTTTTAATTGTTAGTATGTAATATTTTAATTGAAGAATTATTTTAGGCTGTTTACTATATGAAAAATTTGGTGGGATAGGACTTATGACTAGATAATGACATTGGAAATCTAAGCTAGAAATATCTTCTCTTGTTTTAATTCAGTGGACCTGCTTCAGCCTTTAATTTTGAATAGGCTGAGACATACTGTTTAACAAAAAGGATTTTGCACATCAAGGACAATTTCCTCTGCCCGCCCCATCCCATGAAAATCCACCACACATTAAAGTCATATAAAATGATTAAGTAGGTTTTCTCCATTAGCTGATAGACTAATGATGCTAGAATAAATCTAAAGAAAAACCTAAGATACTGAAGTACAAATAATTTGTCTTTGTTTTAAAAAAAGTCACACTTGATCAACTCAATTGAATTCCAAGAATATTTAAGTCTTTTAAGAGAAAAAGAAAAAAAAATGACAACTTGTTTATGGCTGAAATGATGATAAAACACATAAAAATATTTTTATTTGATCACCACATCCCATTTCCATTTCTTATACCTGCTTCTAACCAACTGGTTGTTGATGTTGAAGACAGGAACAATGTGAGCAAAAGATGACTCCACAGAATTCATGATAGAGAAAAATATAAAAAATTAGACATTTTAAATTTGCATCCTAGACTTTGGAAGAGCTGATTTCAAGTTGTTTAGAGAAAGGACAAGTAGGATCCAAAGGTCTAATAATTTGCAGGGGAACTTGGCACAAAATACTGAAAGAATATTAAGAATGCCATTCTGAAAAAAAAAAAAACCTGGAAAGACTTACATTAACTGATACAACATGAAGTGAGCAGAGCCAAGAGAACATTGAACACACTAACAGCAATACTGTACAGTGAAGAATTGTGAATAACTTAGCTATTCTCAGCAATATAATGATCCCGTG
>NW_027185735.1:6740924-6769362 GCF_028583685.1 Petaurus breviceps papuanus
CTCCCTCCCTCCCTCCCTCCCTTCCTTCCTTCCTTCCTCTTGTCTTCTAGAGAAAATGATGAATATGAAAAAGTTTTACATGATTGCATGTGTATAACTTGTATCAGATTGCTTCCTGTCTCAGGAAGAGGGTAGGGGACAGAGGGAGGGATAGAATTTGGAACTCAAAATCTTAAAGAAATCCAATAAAATTACTAAAAATAGTTTTTGCATGTAATCAAAGGAAATTAAAATATTATTTAAAAATGAATGACATTTTGAAGACTCAAGAAATAATTCTGGTGATCAGGGAAAGATACTATGTGGCTGTACAAAGAACTCAATTGACTCAGATTTTTAAGAACTGTATAAAAGATATAACCCAGGACAAATAAATGAATACAAAAGAGTATGCTGGTCCTATAAAAGTAGGGTTAGAAGTACAAGGAGTTCAGAATGAGCTGAAGTTAAAAATGAATATTAAGAGTAGTAAAAGACCAAAACAAACCAAACCAAAAAACAATAAAAGGTGGGAAATGTTTTAATGTGGCATAACAAAATACTGCATTTGGAGTTAGGGGAAATCTGGGTTCAAATTTCACCTTTGCCAATTAATAGCTACGCAAAGTTGGAACTTCTCTAAGCCCTTACTTTCTCATCTGTAAAGTTGGAAATAATAATATCAATACCCACTTTACACAATTATGAGACATAAATGACATAATGTTTGTAAAGTGCTTTGCAAAATTCAACTTCCATGTAAATAATAGTTATTTTATTACTGTTAGGAAAAAAAAGAGATGGATCAAAACAGGCATAGAAGCATTGTTAAGGGTCTATGGAATGATGATACTCTGATAGTGAGGAGACTGAACTACTCAATTATTATTTTCCTTCTGTTTTCTCTTCCAAGAAAAAATCTTTGAGCTGGGAAGGAGAGAATAAAAATGGTTAGCAAAGAGAGTAATCCAAGGTCAGGGGAAATGACTAGAGAACATCTACCACCAAATATGATTGCTGGGCCACTGTCACTTATTTTTAAATTATCTTAGAGACTAGGAGAGTGGGCATAGTGTTAGAGAAAAACAAATGGTGTCCAAATAAAAAAAATAGAATCTGCAAGTGGGGCCAATAAGTTAAATTTCTATTCTCAGCATAATTCTAGAATATATTGTGAGATGGTTTTTGAGCACTTAGAAAGTGTTCATTGAAAGCCAACATGATTTCATGGAAAAGACGTCATGCAAGATTAATCTCCTTTCCTCCCCCCTACCTCATTTTAGAAAAAGGTAACTAGATTGTAGAGTGGGAAAATTTCATAGCATAGCATACTTAGATTTCAACAAAGCACTTGACAGTTTTTCAAATGCTATACCTGAGGACATAACGAGAGAGATGTGGTTGGATGACCAGACCTAAAGAGTACTCACTTTTGCATCATTATTGACATGAAGAGATACCTCTAGCATAGTGAGCAAAGTGTATCTGTCACCAGTTTTGTTCAACATTTTTATTGGTGATTTGGATGAAGTTACAGAAAGCACACTTATTAAATGTGTAGACCACACAAAATAGCTACAGATAGCTGACATGCTGGTTAATAAAGTGTTCAAAAAGATCTTGAAAGACTAGAAAAATAGACAATAAAATAGCATTAAATTTAATAAGGATAAATAGAACTTTATACAAAGACTAAAAAAATAGCTTCACAAGAACAAGATGGCAAAAACTGGCTAGATGACTTATATATTTAAATAAAACCCTTGAGATTTTTACTGGACAGTAAACTCAATATATGTGACATGGGAGCCATACAAAACACTAAAGACATTCTAGATTGGCTTAAGATGGACTTAGTATATAGAAAAAAGAAACAATAGTTCTGGAATGATGTTTGGTTCTGTGCATCATATTTTAGGAATGATGTAGACAAGCTAAAATAAAACCAGAAGAGAGCAATAAAGATGGTAACAGCACTTAAGAACCTGGCATACGAAGATTGGTTGAAAGAATTAGATATGTGTAGCTTGGAGAAAGGAAGACTTAGCAAGGGTATAATAGTTCTCAAGTATTTGAAGGACTGCTTTATAAAAGATAGGGCCCCGGGGGTAAGAACTAAGAGTAATCTTTTAGGATCACAGTATTAAAAATTCAAAATCAGAAGGGTTCTTAGAAGTCTTGTAGTTCAACTCTCATTTTATGGATGAGGAAGCTGAGGTTCATAGACATTAAATGACTAGTCCAAGAACACACAGGTATTGACAGAAGTGGAAGTTGAATTCAGGTGTGCTGAACTAAAAGTCAGTGCTTTTTCCTTATGTTTATAGCTGTTTATAAGTTAAGTTTAGGATTGATTTATATAAGGAAAAAAATCCTAACAATTAGAGTTATTTAAAAGTTAAATGTATTGCTGCCTTATTTGGTAGTATGTTCAGCCCCACTAGAGGTCTTTCAACACAGGCTGAATGGCCATGTACTGCTCATACTGGAGAGAAGATCTTTGGTCACAATGGGCTGGACTTGATGGTCTCCAAAGTCTCTTTTAGCTGCTTGATTCTGTGATCAGTGATGTGACAGTAGAAAATACAGTGGACAGGAAATCATAAGCCTAGATTCATAATATAGCAGAAAAACTCCATACTTTTCATTTTAACTAAAGTCTCTAAGAGAAGCGTCATTAGTATTCAAACATTCATGCTTGGAGAAAGGCTGAAACAGGTTGTTTACTCTGTTAACTAATTTTATCTGACTGAAGTAATTTACATTTACAATTTATAGTTTATTTTCCTCTTTTTTTGCTTTTATTGGGGGGGCAAAGGCAGGGCAATTGGGGTTAAGTGACTTGCTCAAGGTCACACAGCTAGTAAGCATTGTCTGAGGCCAAATTTGAACTCAGGTCCTTCTGACCCCAGGGCTGGTGCTCTATTCACTGTGCCACCTACCCACTCCAATTTTCCTTTGTTTTGAAGAGGACAAATGACACCATAGGTCGATGTCTCTTAAAAAATATTAATTTTATTTTTATTTTATGAAATAAAATATTTCCATAACATACTAAAAAAGATGATTGTACATGAAATTGCAAATCTATATATACAACTTGCTATTCCTTTTAAATATGTAATCTAAAGTTATCATGTAACTTTCTTCTTTTCCTGTTTTTTTCCTTCTCACCCCATTCCCCTAGATATGGCTATCATTAGTGTGTGTGTGTGTGTGTGTGTGTGTGTGTGTGTGTGTGTGTGTGTGTGTAAAATCATTCTATACCTACTTCTATTTATCAGTCCTTTCTTTGGATTCAGATAGCATCTTCCTTCATAGGTACTTTGTAATTCATTTGGATATTTATAATAATCAAAATGACTTAAGTTACTCAGAGTGTTCTTAAAACAGTATTGGTATTACTGTACACAATGTTCTCTTGGTTCTGCTCACTTTGCTATTATTCATTATTTGTGTGTGTCTATCCATGTTTTCTTAAATCAATGAGCTCATCATTTCCTATAGCACAGTAGTATTCTGTTACAATCATACCACAACTTGTACAATCATTCCCCAATGGACTAGCATCTCTGCAAATTGCAGGGTTGTTTTTTTTTTGTTACCACAAAAAGAGCTGCTATATATATTTTAGAACATATAAGTTCTTTTCTTTTTTTCCTAATCATCTTTGGAAATAGACCTAGTAGTGATATTGCTGGGTCAAAGGGTATAGGCAGTTTAATAACTCTTTGGACTTAATTCCAGATTGCTCTCTAAAATGGTTGGATCAGTTCACAGTTCCACTAACAGCAGATCAATGACCCAATTTTTCCACATCTCCTCTAACATTTGTTACGTTCCCTTTCAATCATTTTTTTTTTAAAGCAATTGGGGTTCAGTAACTTGCTCAAGGTTACATGGCCAGTTATTTTTGTGTGGGTGCCGAGTATCTGAGGCCAGAACCAATCCCGGGTCTCCCAATGCTGGGGCTGATGCTCTTACTCACTGTGCCACCTGGCTGCCCCAGACCCTTTCAATCATTTTAGGGAATCTAATAGGTGAAAAATGATAACTCAAAGTTATTTTAATTTGCATTTCTCTAATCAATAATGATTTAGAGCTTTTGTCATATGATTATTAATTGTTTTGATTTCTTCATTGCAAAATTGTCTGTTTATTAGGGGTGGCTAGGTGGCACAGTGAGTAAAGCACTGGCCCCAGAGTCAGGAGGACCTGAGTTTGGATCCAGCCTCAGACACTTAACACAAAAAAACTAGCCATGTAAACTTTGACAAGTTGCTTAACCCCAATTGCCTTCCAAAAGGCAAAATAAATAAATAAATAAAAGCATAAAGATAATGACAGCATTATCAGTTTGGGTGGCTAGGTGGCACAGTGAGTAAAGCACTGGTCCTGGAGTCAGGAGGGCCTGAGTTCGGTTCTGGCCTCAGACACTTAACACCCACACAAAAAAACTAGCCATGTAATCTTGGGCAAGTTACTTAACCCCAATTGCCCTCCAAAAGGCAAAAAAAAAAATTGTCTGTTCATATCCTTTCATCATTTATTAATTGGGGAACCACTCACATTCTTATAGATTTTACAAAAATCTTTATATATTTGAGATATGAGATCTTTAACTGAGAAACTGTGTATATCATTCCACCCATCCTATCCTCAATTTTCTGTTCTCCTTCTGATCTTGGCTATATTTGTTTTATTTGTACAAAATCTTTTTATTTTAATATGACTGAAATTATCTATTTTGCTCTCTATCTCTTGTTTATTTGTAAATTTTTTTAAGCAATTGGGGTTAAGTAACTTCCTTAAGGTTACATGGCCAGTTATTTCTGGGTGTGGTGCTAAGTATCTGAGCCCGGATTTGATCCCCAGGTCATCCTGACACTGGGGCTGGTGCTCTTACTTGCTGTGCTACCTGGCCACCCTTATTTGCAAATTGTTTACCTATCCATAAGTCTGATAGGTAATATGTTCAATGTTCTTACAATTTTCTTGTAATATCTTTCTTTATAGCTAGGTCACATATCCATTTTTACCTTATCTTGGTAAATATAGTATAAGATATTGGTCTATGACCAATTTCTGACAGACTTCTTTCTAGTTGTCCCAGCAAATTTTTTTTTAACCAAATAATGAGTTCTTTGTGTTGCTAGGTGATGCAGTGAATAGAGCACTGGCCCTGGAGTCAGGAGGACCTGAGTTCAAATCCTGCCTCACTTAACACTTACTAGCCATGTTACCTTGGGCAAGTCACTTAACCCCAACTGCCCTGCCTTCCCCCCTGCCAAAAAAAAAAGCAAATAATGAGTTCTTATCCTCAAAACTTTAGTCTTTAATTTGTCAAATACATGGTTACTATATTCATTTGCTGCTATAATTTGTGTCTACTCTGTTCCATTGATATACTTTTCTATTTCTTAGTCAATACCAGATAGTTTTGATAACCACTGCCTCATAATATAGTTTAAGATCTGTTACTACTAAATCTACTTTCTTTACATTTTTATTAGTTCCTATGACATTCTTGACTTTTTGTTATTCCAAATTTTGTCATTTTTTTCTGACTCAGCAAAATAATTATTTGGTAATTTAATTGGGATATCATTGAATATATAAATTAATTTAAGTAAAATTGTCATTTTGATTATATTGACCCTACCTACCCATGAACAATAAATATCTTCCCAATTTTCCCAATCTTTTCCCAATTCCAAAATCTTGCAAAGTTTTGTTTGTGATATATAGGAATGCTGATGATTTATGTGGATTTACTTTATATTTTGCTAAAATTATTAATTGCTTCAACTAATTTTTTAGTCGAATTTTGGGATTTTGTAATTATATCATATCATCTGCAAAAAGATAGTTTTATTACTTCATTCCCTTTCTGATTCCTTTTATTTCTTTTTCTTCTGTTATTGCTATTGTTAGATTTCCAATACAATATTGAATAATATTGGTGACAGTGGCATCCTTGTTTCACACCTGATTTTACTGGAAAGCTTCTAGCTTATCCCCATTGTATATAATGCTTGCTTATGGTTTTAGGTAATTGCTTTAAAAAATCAATTTAGGGAAAATACATTTATATCTCTACTTTCAAGTGTTTTTTTTTTAATAGAAATGAGTTTTGTACTTCATCAAAAGCTTTTTTCTTCATTGTTACATTTATTGGCTCAAAAGAACTCCTTTTAATTGCTTTAATTTCATCTTTTTAATGGTATATTCACTCTTTTCATTTTTAATATTGTAATTTGGTTTCCTTCTCTCTTTTAAAAATCAAGTTAAACAACGGTTTTTCTATTTTATTGTTTTTTTTTCATAAAACCAACTCCTAGCTTTATTTGTTAGCTCTTTGTGCTCTTTACACTCAATTTAATTAGTCTCACCTTCAGCTTTTAGTTTTTTCAATATAGTGTTTAATTGAGGACATTTAGTTTGTTATTTTTCTAGTTTTTTTATATTGCATACCCAAATTATTTCTCTGCTCTTTCTCTGTTTTATTGATGTAAGTATTTGGAGATATAAAATTTTCTCTGATTACTAATTTTCATGTGGTTTGGGGTTGCTGGGAACCCTAAAATGTCAGGGTACAGGGCAAGTCAGGGAGCCATGAAAATGAAGAGGTTTCCCATAAAGAGGATTAGGGTTGCTCTGGAGACCCCAAAACAACAATACGCGGGGTTCTGCCAAATGAATTCGACTCAAGTCTTCTCTCAGTCAAAGAAAAGTAAAGTTTATTAAAAGTTCACTTATATTAGACACAGAGTAAGTCTGTGCTAGGTCATTCTATGGCATTCTCACCATTCTATGGAGCTTTCACTGATGAGGTTTGGGCTCGGGGAGCCCCCTATAGCTCTCCTTGAGTCCTTGAGGTACAGGCTCTGGGAACCTCCCTTAGACTCTTGATTAAATTGTCTCATTTGATGAGGCATTTGCATGAGGCAATAAGCCTTACCTTGTGGCTGGGCACAGACCTCTAGCCTAGTTACTAACCGCTAATTACTAGTCTAGTTACTAGCCTAGCCCTACATTGTTCATCTACTTCCCACCCTGGAGCCTATCAAAATAAATGGCCAAGCCCACCATTGTCTGTACCCTCTAGCTACTTCCCACCCTTAGTCACTCATTGACCTTATTAACTCCTCCTGAAGACCTTCCCCAAACTCCTCCTATATAAACTCCTTCTGTGACCCCATCTCACACCATGTGGTGTGACAGTGCCATAGAATGCCATAGAAGAGTGAGAGTACCATAGAATGCCATGTGGGTAAGCTCCATAGAATAGTGAGAGTGCCATAGAATGACCTAGCACAGACTTACTCTGTATCTAATGCAAGAGAACTTTTAATAAATTTTACTTTTTTTTGGCTGAGAAGACTTGAGTCCAATTCATTTGGCAGGACCTGGCATGTTGGTGTTTTGGGTCTCCAGAGCAATCCTAACTCTCTTAGTGGGTAACCTCTTCATCACTATTCCATGGTGCTCACCCTCATAGCATTCCATGGCCCTCTCACAAACATGAAGACAGGATGGGGTCTTATATAAAGAAGTTTGTGGGAGGAATCTAGGGGTGGTGTAGAGGAGGAGTTTGGGGAAGGTCTTCAGGAAGAGATAATGAGGTCAATGAGTGATTAAGGGTGGGAAGTCACCTTGGAGACCACAAACAGTGGTGGGTTAGGCCAGTTCAAGGCTGAATTGACACTTTGATTGGAAAGTCTAGTAATGGAGGCTTGGGCTCAGCCATAATGTAAGGCTTATTGCCTCATGCAAGTGCCTCATCAAATGGGATATTTTAAATCAAGAGTCCAGGGAGGTTCCCAGAGTCTGTACCTCAAGGACTCAAGGAGAGCTTGAGGGGGCTCCCAGAGCCCATACCTCATCAGAATAAATTTAAGCACTCAAACCTTCTTCCAGTCAAAGAGGCAAAGTTTATTTTATTTATTTTTTGCTTTTTGGAGGGCAATTGGGGTTAAGTGACTTGCCCAAGTCACAAGGCTGGCTAGTAAGTGTGCCAAGTGTCTGAGGCTGGATTTGAACTCAGGTGTTCCTGACTCCAGGGCTGGTGCTCTATTCACTGTACCACCTAGCTGCCCCTGGCAGGGTTTATTGTGATTCCAATAGAAGTAGGCTAGATTTCTAGTGAATCTGCAATTTAGTGGGGGTGAGACTGATAGTTATATATGAAAAAGGGACAGTGAAATGAATTGGGATTCCTACCAGGAATTCAGGGACAGTTTAATATAAAGAAAACTATTATCATAATTTATTATATCAATAAATTAAAAATGGTATTAAGGAGTGGTAAATAGCCTGGGGTGGGGCAGGTGCAACAGTGAAAGGATATAGATGGGATTAAGGAGTGTTGAATAGCCTGGGGTGGGCCAAGAAAGGACTGTGAAAGGACTATCAAGTACCTATGGCTGGGGTGGGCAAGATGCCTTGGGCAAGATTCCAGTGATCTGGGCTGCTTTCAAAGACATGGTCTTTTTCTTTTAGAAGTCCAGGTCCCGTCACTCCATCACTTTTGCTGTACTTCAGAGGTTTTGATATGTTATCTCCTTATTGTCATTCTTTTTAATGAAATTACTGGTTTTTTATATAATTTATTCTTTAACCCACATTCTTTAAGACTAGGTTATTTAATCTTCAACGAGTTTTTAATCTATATTATCATGGTCTCTTATTAAATATGATTTCTATTGCATTGTGATCTGAAAAGGATTCTTTTAATATTTCTGCTTTTAACTATAAAAATTTTATGTCCTAATGGTTAATCTTTGTAAAAGTACCATGAACCACCAAGAAAGGTATATTTCTTTCTATTCATATTCAGTTCTTTCCAGTAATCTATCAAAGTTATCTAAAATTCTATTCACTTCCTCAACTTCTTACTTACTATTTGGTTTGGTTTGATTTATCTAGTTCAGAGGAAGGAAGATTAATCTCTCCCCCCCCCCCCCATTATAGTACTACTATCTACTCATGTAATTCATCTAACTTTTCTTTTAAAAATGTAGATGCTATAGTATTTGGTGCATATAGATTAAATATTGATACTGCTTCATTGCCTAAGTTAACTTTTATTAAAATGTAATTAGCCTGTTTATTTCTTTTTTTTCTTTTTGGAGGGGAGGGAGGCAGGGCAATTGCCATTAAGTGACTTACCCAAGGTCACATGGTTAGTGTTAAGTGTCTGAAGCCAGATTCGAACACAGGTTCTCCTGACTCCAGAGCTGGTGCTCTATTCACTCTGCCACCTAGCTGCCCCCTGTTTATCTATTTTAATTAAATCTATTTTAGCCTTACCTTTGAGATCATGATTGCTAACTCTGCCTTTTTTTGCAACAATTGAATCATAATAAATTCTACTCTGACCCTCCATTTCAACTCTGTGTATCTCTCATTCTTAAATGTGTTTCTTATAAAAAATAAATTATTATATTCTTATTTTTAATTCATTCTGCTCTCAGTTTCTGTTTTATGGGTAAGTTCATCCCATTCCCATTCAAAATTATTATTACTATTTGTGAATTTCCCTTCATTATAGTCCTTACCCTCTGTTTTTACTTTATCTCTATTTCCTTATCCTCTCCCCTAATCCTCCTATTCCTTATTCTACTCACCCCTCTGAGGGTCCCTTCAGTATCCTCTCCCTCACCTTCCTAAATTTAATCTACCCATCCTTCTAAAAGTTCCTCCCTTATCCTGTCTCCAAGTCCTTTCATATCTTTATAAGTTTAGAAGACTTTTATACATACATACATACATATGTGTGTGTGTGTGTGTGTGTGTGTTGTTTCCTATTTAACCTGGATCTGATAAAGGTAAGGTTTCAGAACTACCAGCCCTCTACCCTCACTTGCTTCCTCTGTATCAGTTCTTCCTTTTGCACCCCATTTGTATGAGATAATTCCTCCTTTTTACCTTTTCCTACCTGATTTTATTTTTTGGAATCATTCCATCATCCTCAACTCAGTCCCCACCTTCCTTTCAAACTACCCTAGTAATGTTGACTGTCTTAAAAATATTGATAACATTTTCATATATAAGAAGTGAATGGTTTGATCTCAATGAGTCCCTTGTGTCTTTAATGTTTTCCTTATATTTCTTCTGGATCTTGACTTGTGCATGAATTGGATTTAAGTGAGTGTGTGGGGTGAAAAACCCATTCAAAATTTAATCAAGAACACAGAGGATTCTCAGGATAAAAACAGGAAATTTTTATTCTCTTCCCCCTTGGGAAAAGGGCAGTCCTCTTCATGGCAGATCAGGGAAAGGAGGTGTGTTACAGAATACAGAACAAGAATTTATACCCTAATGCAGTCAAGCCCCCTCTCCCTGCTGTCCCTTTTCCCATTAGCTGAGAGGTGGGCTCAAGTCTCAGTGTGAAAATCTTCCCCAAAGGCAAATAACAAAGAAGTCTGCCACTATCTCCTATTGGTTGGGAAGTGGGCAGGGAAGCAGAGTATTGTTCAATAAAAAAATATTATTTGGCAAACACCAGCAAGGGTGGAGGTCAAAAATCCCTAAAGGGCCTAATGCTGATAAGGGTGTGGCAAACAAGGGTGGAAGTTGAAAGGCTCCTGAAGAGGCCTAATGCTGATGTGGCAGTAGTAAAGAAGGGGGAAAGAAGAGGGAAGGGGAAACCAAAACTCCAGCTTGCTCCCACAAGAAAACTTATGGGCTGGGTCATCTAGGTGGCACAGTGAGTAGAGTGCTGGCCCTGGAGTCAGGAGGACCTGAGTTTGGATCCCGCCTCAGACACTCAACAGGCACACACACAAAAAAAACCTAGTTGTGTGACCTTGGGCAAGTTACTTAACCCCAACTGCCCTCCAAAAAGCAAACAAAAAACAAAAAAAACGTATGGGCTGAGAAGTTTCACCTTTCCCATTCAGTGAGTCATATTTGCATAATGTCACCTTCACTCTCTTCAAGAGTTATCCAGGTACAGCAACAAGATAAAAGTCAGGATGACTGGCAATGTTCAGGATACAGTGGATGACCTCAGTGTCAATATATGGCCAAGCCCTAATCACTCCACAGTGTCTGCTTCAGCTGCCTTCATGGCTGTTGGAACAAATTGTTTTAATCTGTCTATTCCACTGGGCGAAGTCTTCACATGTTGGGGTAGACATGCCGCTAACTCACCTATGGATTTGAAGCTTTTCTGTTACCCATAACTAGTTTTGCCTTTTTGCAAAGACAATTTCACCAGGATGTGACTGCTGCTCATGCTACAGCTTCTTGGAGCCACAGGAGAGTGTTGGGCACCAAAGATGAATGAGAAACTCTGAAGAGGGTTTTTGATTTGCTTAAATAGAATAACAGTAATGTTAGTGTTGGAATACCTATGGACAAATGTGTTTCTGAAGCCATTCATTCCCCTTTAACTGCTGTCTTTTCAGTTTTGTCAAAAGTGAACAAAGAGACAGATACTACTTTTTAACTGTGTTAATCAAAAGAGAAGACCAATCCTAGTTCGGTCATCCCAAAAAAAGAGAAACTCTTAGTTACAAGGAATCAAAATTCCTCACTGAAAATGATTTTTTTCTGTTCAAGGAAGACTGATTAGGTCTTCAATTCAATTGAGTCCAAAGACTTTAGAATAAGACTTTAGAACTGTCACAATATTATTGCTTCATATCTATAACACAATGAGGCCCTAGTGAATATTTTTTCACGAGATAATTAGTCCATGTACTACATTGTTATGTTTAAAAATATTAAAACTACTAGCAGAAGGCCTCCAGTACATTGGGTAAATCCTGCATGGGGATTTTATAGAGAGAAAGGGACAAAAATCACACAGAATAGGAAGGAACATTAGTGTGAAACAAGGAATCTTGGGGAATGAAATTGAAAATGCCATCAAGATCAAATACTTGGTTCTTTAATATGTGTTGTATAGCAGAATGATGGACACTGTGAATAAGTCCCTTCATCCTGAAGACCATTATAATTTTATCTGGCTCTGATTATTTTTCCCTAAGTTTCCTACTGTACCACAGTTGCTGCTGCCTTTGCCTTTATTGTCAATTCCTCTTTTGCTTCTTTTCACTCTGCTAAAACACCCCAAAGCAACTAAATGTTTGCTATCTGGTTTGAAGGTATGCTTATTTACTACTTCTTTTACCTTGCACATGTCCATGACTTTAATCTTTTCCGGATTCATCTTTAGTCTTTACACTTCCATTTCTTTACATTCTTCCTCCACTTTGTCTGCTCTTTCACAACACTCTTACAGTAATGGGAGGTAATCTGCAAAACTGAACTTCCTTTTTTCTAGCACAATAACCAACAGAAGCTGTCTTAGCAACAGAGTTTGGCACTAACATTAAGATTTACTTCAAAATCTTCTATCAGGCCAAAGTATCCCCTGACATAAGTTATTCTACTATGTCTGTGAGTCTCTGTGGAACCCCACACCACTTAAGAATACTCTAAAGAAATCTTCCTGGTACTTTTGTGGAAGGTTTGTTTCACTTCAGCAAAATACCCAGCATTGAGACATGCATTTTCCATTTCTAAAACAGTTAATAAGAGCTCACACTGGCAGTATAGAAATTAAGCATCTCTGAAGATTATTACTGAATTACATGTTTTTGTGGCCGATCATGAATTTTCCTTTGGTTTCCTGCTTTAGAATGAAAGATTTTTTTTAAATCCTCAGAAACCTAGTTCAGGTTGGTAATAGTTTTTGGAATACTTTGCTTTGCTTTTGCCTTGCCTTTACACCTCAAAATGTACATACATGTTAAGTATATAAAATACTGGGTTCTCACAATGGTAGAATAGGCTGTGTTAATTTATTCCTCTGGCATTCTTTATAGTACCTAAATTATCACCTTCTCAAAACCCTTACTTGTTCATTAACTTATCAAGTGAAGTACATTTTCCCTGAATTGGTAAATTATAATTTGAATTGATCTTGTTTGTTAGAAATGTCCTTGATTTCAGTTCCCCCCCCCCCCAATTTATGCTTTCCTTGTCCCTTGGAAAACTAAAAAAATATACTGACAGCAAGAAGTATATAAAATACAGAATTTTAAAATATTTGATCTAAAGGGATGAAATTTATTTCAGTTTCAGTTATTTCAGTTTCCAATTTTGTGCTTCTTTTTTTCTCCTAGATTTCAATTTAGTTACATGTTTTATCTCCTTGATTAATACAGACACTCTACTTTGTATAGAACCTCAGTACCTTTAGGGATGCTCCATGGATATCAATGCAGGGCAATGTTTTATTATAAAAGAACTTGAACTTTAGATTTCCATTTTTGAAAGTGATCCTTACTACAAAAGTTGAACTATGTTGGTAAAATTAAGCAGCAGGCACATTACCAGGAAGTTTAAACATAAAATAGAGTCACACTCAGAGAAAAAAAAATACTGCAAATAAAGCTAAAGTAAGGAATGAAAAATTTACCATTCTCCAGCTAGGGAAAAGGTCAGGTTAAAATCTTTCCTTTTGTTTTATTTCATATCATAAAATTTTAACCACCAGGGGGCACTGGTGACTAGTTGCCAGAGATTCCGTAATAAGGACCCTGGGTTGTAATGTTAGCTCTAGTAGATATGTGCTCCAGGTAACACAAAAGGGTATTTTAGGGAAACACCAAGCTTTCCCTGGATCTCTGGGAACTAGCTAGCTCTCTCCCTTCGTTCCACTCCTTTGATGGTGACATTACTTATCTCATTAGTAGAAGGATTATTAAATTAAATAATTTTAAAATAATTTAAATTTAATAAATGAGACTCTTGACTTAGCCCCTTTTCCTCTTCCAATAAAGCTCTTTCAACCTCCCTCTCCCTTCTGTGTTTCTATGGAGTTTACTTACAAAAGCTCATAATAACTTTATATTTATAGAAATTAATAATTGGTATTGGAGCTATGTATTTGTTTACTATATTATTTTATTTATTTCTTTTGAATCAGGGATGCCATCAATAATACACCTGATGATGTATTCTTGAAAAAAAATTAATGTTTATTTTTTCCCTATTACATGTAAAAACAATTTTTAACATTTGTTTTTGAAAATTTTGAGTTTCAATTCTCTCCCTCCCCTTTTTCTGATACAGCAAGTAATTTGATATAGATTATACATGTGCAATCATTCAAAACATATTTCCATATTAATCATTGAGAAAGACAGACCAAAAAAAAAATAAAACAAAACAACACCCCACACAAAAGTGAATACTAATATGCTTCAACCTGAAAACAACCTTTATCACAGTTCTTTCTATGGAGGTGAATGATGTTTTTCATGATGAGTCCTTTGGAATAGTCTTGGATCATTGTTTTGCTGAGAATAAGTCATTCACAGCTGATCATCATACAATATTGCTGTTACTGTGTACACTGGTCTTCTGGATAGTATTACATTACAAGCATATACCACAATTTGTTCAGTCATTCCTCCATTCATAGACATTCCCTCAATTTCCAATTCTTTGCCACCACAAAAAGAGCTGCTATAAATACTTTTATACAAATAGGTCCTTTTCCTTTTTAAAAAAATCTCTTTGGAATACAGACCTAGTAGTGGTATTGCTGGATCAAAGGTATTCATAGCTTTACAACTGTTTGGTCATAGTTTCAAATTGCTCTCCAGAATGGTTAGATCAGCTCACAATTCCATCAACCATGCATTAAGTGTTGCAGTTTTCCCATATGCCCTCTGACACTTATAATTTTTCTTTTCTGTCATATTAGTCAATCTGACAGGTGTGAGATGGTACCTTAGAGTAGTTTTCATTTGCATTTCTTTGATAAATAGTGATTTAGAGCATTTTTTCATATAACTATATATAGCTTGATTTCTTCAACTGAAAACTGCCTGTTTATATCCTGTTTATATTGAGCATTTATCAATTGGGAAATGACTTGTATTCATTAAATTTGACTCAGTTCTCTATATATTTGATAAATGACACCTTTAGCAGAAACACTTGCTGTAATTCCGCCCCCCCCGCCCCGTCCCCCAGCTTTTTGCTTTCCTTCAAATCTTGGCTACATTGGCTTTGTTTGTGCAAAACCTTTTTATTTAAAGTAATCAAAATTATTCCATTTTATATTCCTGTGTCTTGCTAGGTCATAAATTCTTCTCTTATCCATATATCTGACAACAGTAAACTATTACATACTCTTCTTGCCCATGATTATCACCATTTATGTTTAAATTATATGCCCATTTTGACCTTATCTTGGTATTTGGTATGAGATATTTGTTGATACTTAGTTTCTGCCACAGTGTTTTCCAGTTTTCCCAGTAATTTTTGTCAAATAGTGAGTTTCTGTGCCCAAATATTGGATCTTTGAGTTTATCAAACACTAGATTACTATGATTGCCAGGTAGAATGGGCATTATGTACCTAATTCCACTGATCCACCACTCTATTTCTTAGCCAATATCAGATAGTTTTGATATTTACTGTTTTATAATAGAATTGAGATCTCATACACCTAGACTACTTTTCTTCACATTTTTTTTCATTAATTCCTTTGCTATTCTTGAAATTTTGTTCTTCCAGATGAATTTTGTTATTTTTTCTATCTGTATAAAATAACTTTTGGTAGTTTGATTGGCATGGTACTGAATAAGTAAATTAGTCTAGAGAGAATTGTCACTTTTATTATATTGACTCGGCCTAACCATGTACAATTAACATTTTTCAATTGTTTTGATCTGACCTTATTTGTGTAAAAAGTATTTTGTAAGTGTGTTCATATAGTTCCTGGGTTTGTCTAGATAGGTAGACTCCCAAGTATTTTATATTGTTGACAGTTACTTTAAATGGAATTTCTCTATCTCCTACTACTGAACATCATTGAAAACAAAGAAATACTAATGATTCATGGGGGTTTATTTGGTATCCTGCAACTTTGCTAAAGTTGTTAATAATTACAAGTAGCTTTTTTAGTTGGTTCTCTAGGATTCTTTAAGTATACCACTGTCATCTGCAAAAAGTGATAGTTTTATTTCCTCATTGCCCATTTCAATTTCTTCAATATCTTTTTCTTCTCTTATTGTTATAGCTAGCATTTCTAGTATTATATTGAATAATAAGGGTGATAATGGGCATCTTTGCTTCACCTTTGATCTTACTGGGAAGGTTTCTAGCTAATTCTCATTACAGATAATACTTGCTAATTATTTTAGATAGATGCTATTTACCATTTTAAGGAAAACTCCATTTATTCTTATGCATTCTGTTGTTTTTAAGAGGAATGAGTTTTCTATTTTTTCAAAAGTTTTTTCAGCATCTATTGAAATAATAGTATGATTTCTATTGGTTTTGTTTTTGATATGGTCAATTACGTTTATAGTTTTCCTAATATTAAATCAGCCCTGCATTCCTGGTTGCATTGCTGCATCCCACCTCATTATAGTATATGATTCTTTTTCATAAATTAAATTTTATGTTTAGTTTTAGTTTACATGATTCATTTTCACAAGATTTTGAGTTAAAAATTTTCTCCCCATCTTTCCCTTACCCATCACCCCAAAACAGTGATCCCACTGTAACCCCCTCCCCCAATCTGTTCTCTCCTATATCCTCCCCCATCTGCTCTCTAACTTTCCAGTAGAGCAAGATGGATGTCTATACCCCAGCGCCCGTATATCTTATTTCCCAGTTGCATGTAAAAAAATAAATTATATATGTATACATATATATAGATATATATTTAAAAATTTGATTTAAAAACTTTGAATTCTAGATTCATTCCCTTCCTCCCTCATCACTCACTCTTACTGGGAAGATAGGCAATTCAATATAGATTGTACATGTGTAGCTATGCAAAACATTTCCATAGTGGATATGTTGTGAAAGACTGACTATATTTCCCTCCATCCTATCCTGCCCCCCACTTGTTCTATTCTCTACTTTGACCTTATCCCTTTTCAAAAGTGTATGTGCTTCTAACTTCACTACCCCCCCCTGCAACCTGCCCTCCCTTCCATTATCCCCCCTATCATCCCCGTCCCCCCTACTCTCCCGTAGGGTGAGATACCCCATTTAGTGTGTATGTGATTCCCTCCCTAAGCCAAATTCAATGAGAGTAAGGTTGACCCATTCCCTTTTGCTTTCCTGTTCTTCCCCTCCATTGTAACAGTTTTCCCATACATCTATGAAATATGAAATAATTTACCACATTCTGTCTCTCCCCATCTCCTCTCATTATATTCCTCTCTCACCTCTCAATTTCACCTTTTAACTATCATCCCTTCCTATTCAACTGGTCCTGTGCCCTCTGTCTATGTATATCTATACACACATATATTTGTGGCTAATGGCAGACATCTCTAGGGTGGGGTTTGGAGAGAAGAAAAAAAAAGAAACTTACATGATAATTTTGTTGTATATTTAAAGGGAATAGGAAGTTTTGTATAGTAGGTTTGCAGTTTTGTTTATAATTTTTTTTATTGTATTGTTATGGAAATGCTTATTTTATTCCATAAATTAAAAAGAAAATAAAAAATAAATCAAACAAACCATAAATGAGCTGCCTAAGAAAAAATCCCCAGGACCAGATGTATTCACAAGTGAATTCTATTGAATTTGAAAGACAATTAATTCCAATTCTATATAAATTATTTGCAAATGATCTGAAGTGAAGCAAGGATGTTCATTATCATCACTATTATTCAGTATTGTACAAGAAATTCTAGCTATAGCAATAAGAAAAGAAAAAATAAGGGAATTTGAATAAGCAATAAGAAAATAGAAGTATCACTCTTTGTAGATGATATTATGTTAATAGAGAATCCTAAAGAATAAACAAAAACTAGTTGAAATAATTAATATCAGCAAAATCTCAGAATTTAAGATAAATCCACACAAATCACTAGCATTTCTATATGCTGCCAACAAAGACCAGCAGCAAGAAATAGAAAGAGAAATTTCATTTAAAATAATGGTAGACAATATACAAGACTTGCAAGTCTACCTGCCAAGATAAATCTTGGAACTATATGAACACAATTACAAAATGCTTCCCACAAATAAAGACGGATCTAAACAACTGGAGAGATAATAATAGCAATTAATATTGCTATTATGGGTAGCCTGAATCATCATAATAAAAATGAGAATTCTATCTAAATTAATTTACTTATTCAGTACCATACAATCAGATTACCAAAAATTATAGACCTAGAAAAAATTATAACAAAATTGATCTGGAAGAACAGAAGGAAGATGGTCTAGCAGTACCAGATCATTTCACAAAGCAGCAATCTTTGAAGAATTTGAAGAAAATAGTCTCTTACTGGCTAAGAAATAAGAGTGTTGGATCAGTTGAATAGATTAGTGTAATGGTAATTGTAATTTGAAGATCTTCCCTTCCCCTTAATAGGTCAAATGTAATCACATGGAGCCCATGGTAGGAGGCTGAAAGGGTGGATCAGGAAGGGTGAAGTAGGAAGGAGCAGGGGAGAGCCAGAATAGAGCTGGAAGCAAGCAGTATGGGTGCAGAGCAGCTATTGTGAGTGAGAGAGGGGCATTTTTGTTTAAAGAAGCCTGTTTTGTTTTGAGGCCTGACAAAGGGAAGGATTGGAAATGTCAATGCTTGCTGCATTGGTTATGTGTACCAACTTCTTGGTTGCTATGATGAATCTGGCTTTCTGGTGTTGGGATCTGGCTTTCTGTTGTTTGAATAAATGTTTTGGTTCTGTATTCCATTTGGAGAGTCTGTTACATTTTGTGATTCACAGCTACATCAGCATATTCATAGCCTCCATGGGCACTGTGAATATCGCATTGGAATTATATTTAGTGAAGAGTGTTGCATCACAAAACATCAGACCTGTATTTGGAGGCCACAGGGTATTAGAGAGAAAAATAAATATCCTAGGATGGGAGGATTTACCTTATTCCTCCCTAGCAAGAGAATGGGATGAAAGCACAGGGCCCTGTGAAAACTGGGAACTGAGGCTTCAGAAAGGAGAATTCAGAGATTTGGAAAGATGTTTTCAAGGAATACCAATAGAACCAGGGAAAGAACTGGCAGGGGTGTGTAGGAGAGGCTTTGTCTTGCTAACAAGTTATCATCTTGTGTGTAAAAATAGAGATAAGCTGCTGGAGGAGAAAACTCAGATGGAAAGGGAGTTGACTGGTTTGTGTGAGAATTTTTCTGTGTCACAGCATTCAGGGTTTTGTGGCAGAAGAACAAGCTACTGTTCATTTAGCTAAAAGGAAGTGAAAAATAACAAAAGACATCGGCATGCAGCTTTTGAACAGGCTGGGCATAGTTGCCCCAATGACTGCCAGGAGAATGTGTGGGAGTAGAATGGAACAAAGTTAGATGAAGAGTGTTTTAATGCAAAAGTTCTTTCTATACTAAGAAGAAAGTTGGAGAACCACCGGGGCCAAACAGAGTCTAGGGAGATAATTGAATATTTTGCTCAACAAGGGGTTAATGATATATTAAGATGATTCACCCAAAGGATGGGAGAATTATTAATGTCTTGGATGGTGAGAATGAGTAATGAAGGGGCTGGGGGAGTATAAGTAGATAGTGCAGATTGCTTGAAATTCATAGGTATTAGTGAGAATCCTTTTGTACACCAGGCTTTTAGACATTACCATATGCAAGGAGGTAGCAACACCACTAATTTTTAGCTTTAGCTGCAGAGGGATTCAATAAGCAATATCCTACTGACTCTGTGTGGCTTGGTGGAGATAAACTATGGTAGTCACTTAGAGACTGTATGAGAAAACTAAAGGAGGAGGTGATGAAAACTGCTATAATGGCTAGAGATGCAAATGCATGTCATGATATCCCCTTAGCAGCTCCTCATAGAAACATCATAGTGAAAATGACTCCTCCTGATTATAAGCACCTAATTCTGACCCTACTAATTGGGGATATGTAGTGTCCTCTTTCAGAGATGCTGGATAAGATTTAGCAGTTAAGTGACTTAGAGGAATGGGGAAAAGATAAACTTCCTTGAGAGAGAATGGCAAATAGCCAACAGATTCAAAGTCAGAATAGACTGACAAGAAAAGAATTGTTTACTGCTCTATTGAGAGCAGGGATAGATTTTAGAAGAATAGATGGCACTCCAACTAAAGAGCTGCAAAAGATGTACCAAGAAAAGGTACTTGTTATTAGACTGAATTGGGAAGTACAAACTACCCCTACAGATACTCCTGAATCATTGTAGCCAAGTTTGTCACACCTCCAAGGAGAATAGGAAATAAGACAAGCCCCAGCCCAGATTAAAGAAATACAGAGAGGAGATTATAGACTGTATACTGTTTTAACCATATGTTGGAAAAAAATGGAACAACTACTGTAGCTAGGGCATTGATAGATACTGAGGCAGAGGCCTCCCTTATCTATGGAAACTCTGATAAGTTTAAACATGAAACTCCTGTTACAATCACAGGCCTGGGAGGGGCTGAAATATCAGTCAGACAAGTTAAACTAAAAATGAAAATTGGACAATTACCTAATAAATACCTTAGTAATTGTACCAATTCCTGAATTCATCATTAGAATAGATATAATGAGAGGTATGACTCTAAATTTATCTGAGGGGAGATACTAGTTTGCAGTAAGGAAGATAGGAATTAATATAGTTTTAGTGGGAAAAATAAAAATGAACCCAATCACTTTATCTGAACCTTCTGAAGTAATTACTTTAAAGCAGTATTATGTGCCAGGTAGGCAAGATGAAATTACCAATACTATAAATACTATGTTGGAGTAGGAGTGTTAGTTCCTACAGCCACTCGATGGAATAATCCTGTCTTGTTGGTACAAAAGTCACATGGGACCTGGAGAATGACGAAGGATTATGGGCAATTGAATAAGGTGACTCTCCCCTTATATGCTGCTGTTACAGATGCCATCACCTTATTAGAAAGGATCCAGAAATATGATGGGACTTGATATGCAGTTGTTGATATAGCCAATGCTTTCTTTACCATCCATATAGATTCTAAACACTGGGACCAGTTTGCTTTCACTTGGTAGGGCAGACAATATACTTTCACCCACTTGCCACAAGTATATCTGCATAGTCCCACTATTTGTCATAGGATTGTGGCTGAAAATTTGGATGAATTAGACCTACCTGGTATATAGCTTATCCTCTACATAGATGGTATAATGATACTGAGAAAAGACGTAAAAGAAATGGAGAAGTTTGACCCTTTTAATTGAGCATATGAAAATTAACCCTGTAAAGATTCAAGGACCAGCTCAAAATGTAAAATTTTGGGGTATACAATGGAATAAGCAGCTGTGAGAGATTATTCTGCAAACCCAACAAGAGATTCAGGATTTTCCTACCCCTATCAATTAGAAGGAAGTTCAAAAGTTTGTAGGATTATTTGGATATTGGCGACATCACATACCACATCTGGCACAGATTTCAAAACCCTTATATAAAGTTACTAGAAAGAAATATGAATTTGACTGGGGACTTGAGAAGGGTAAAGATTTTGAAGAAGCTAAGGCCACTATACAATTGGCCTTAGATTTATGGTCTATGCAAAATGGCCCAGTGGAATTACAAGCGACTGTACAGGATAATTATGCAAACTGGAATTTATGGCAAAAACAACAAAGCCAAAATGTACCAAGATGATTTTGGTTTAGAAAACTTCCTTCACCTGGAGCTTAATATACACCTTTTGAAAAGCATATTGGGCTTTGGTAGATACTGAATAACTGAGTCTGGGTCATGAAGTGATATTAAGGCCTAGAATCCCAATTATGACCTGGGTAATGAGTAGCCCAGCTACTCACAGAATTGGACATACACAAGAGGCTAGCATAATCAAATGGAAATGATATATTCAAAATAGAACTAAAACAGGCAGAAGTGGACTTTCTGTTCCACATGAATCTACAGCAAACATAGACACTGAGGTGAATGATACACCAGTGCAACAGTTGGTACAATCCTCAGTAAAATGGAATGAGGGAGATGATGGATTAACTGAAGAACAAAAGAGACATGCATCGTTTACTGAAGGGAAGCAAAATATTTGGACTACAAAAGACATTGGAAAGCGGTAGCCTATAACCCATGTACTAGGCAGACTTCAGAAAGTACTGGGACAGGAAGTAGTCAATATGCTGAACTTATGGCAGTACATCAAGCCATTAAAATAGAACAAGAAGTGTCATATATTCACTTATTCATGGGTGGTAGGTAATGGGTTAGCTACATGGATGCCCATGTGGAAAAATCAAAATTGGGAAATTCATGGTAAACAAGTCTGGGGAAAAGAATTATGGGAAGATATATGGGACATGTCTTTGGCTACTAATTTGTCAATTTTTCATGAAGATGCTCACATGGTCCTCACCATGCCAGAAAGTGAGTACAATGCACATTATGATTGACTAGCAAAGATTGCTACTCAGCATATTGTCTCTACTGCAGCACCAACTGATTATACAGTACTAGCAAAATGGGTCCATAAAATGTCCTGCCATTTAAGGGTCCAGGCCACACACTCATGGGCGCAAGATTGAAGTATTAGTATCTCACATTCATTGTTAAAATAGGTAGCAGAGGAATGTCATATATGTCAACTTTCATATATGTCACACTGTTCCCTGGGTAGTAACTGGAGAAATAGTAAGGTGAAAAGTCCTAGTCCAAATCTGGTAACTAGATTATATTGGTTCCCTACCCCAAGATGAAGGATGCAAATTTATATGTACTTGTATTGACACTTATTCAGGTGCACTACTGGCTTGTCCTTATAAGAATGTGGCCCAGAAAAACACCTGCAGAACTCTGGATCTCATAAGTCTATATTATGTAACCCCAATGCAGATGCAAAGTGACAATAGGTCACATTTCAAAGGTAGTGAAATGAAGAGGTATTGTATATTAAACAATAAAATGAATATATCATATTCCATATTATCCACAAGCATCTGGGCAACCATCTGAAAGAATGAATGGATTATTGAAAGATCAGTTAAGGAAGTTTAGTTCTAATAATTCATATCAATATTGGAAGGATAATTTGCTCATGGCTTTGCATAAGTTGAATAATAGACCACTAGGAGGAAGTGCACTTTTAGCCAGAATGATGACCTCAAATCTTCAAATTAGAAAATGACATATATATATTCCTAAATATTGAGTATTGGACTGTGAGGCCAGATGTTCCCTCATCATATTCAGGAACATCTGGTTCATCAGGATATGATTTACATTGTTTAGAGGACTTGTGGATGGATAGAAAAGAAATAAGAAAAATCTCCACTGGAATATGGATGAGAATCCCTAAAAATCATTTTGGATGGCTATTACCTAAATCAGGATTAGCAACCTGAAGAATACATGTATTGGCTGTAGTAATAGATTCTACTTATCAAAGAGAAATTATTATGACATTCCAAAATTTAGGTGAAGAACTTAGACAGCTTTATAAAAACAATAGAATAGTTCAAGTGATTATTATTCCTTGTGAAACAATACCATGCATTAAAAACTGACCCTTCTTGTGAAATAACTATCAGATGAACTGAAGGATTTGGTTCTACTGATAGAATGAAATTGGGAGCTAAAGTATGGGTAAAGCAGAAGCTAGACGATGTTCCAAAGGCTGCAGAGATTATAGCACATGGGAAGGATAATGCTATAACTGTTTATTCAGGAGAAGATGGTTACCCAATTGTACCCTTAACTCATATATTCTACCATAAGTGAGGCTACAATAGTGGGTTCATGGACTCCAGAAGCACATCTGACCCTGTTTAGGTTGATAGGCTGATAGGTAGATGGGCTGATAGGTAGATAGGCTGATAGGTAGATGTCTACCCTGTTTCTGGTTATTGTCTCCTTGTTTCTTCTCGGCTTCTTGCCTGTTCAATTTGTTTGATAGATTTGTTTCCTGCAGGCTTGGTACCCTCCACCTGTAGATGCTTGATTGCTTACGCTGGATGTCACTCCCTGTCCACAACTGCAATATGTCACCCTTGGACCTGGCATCAACCATACTCTGGTTGCCAGCTAAAGAACTGACCTCTTGGGCCAGGGATAGTTCTATGTTCAATTTCATCAGGAAATAGTCATAGAAGAAGAGACCTTTGCTCCTTACCCCAAGATTTTGGGTCCCATTTATTTGAGAAGGAATGATAGGGTGCTTGTGCTCAAGTCCTACTCAATATATTGTTTTCTGTGTTTATTGTGTGTTATCCCTGTTATATTGTGGTAAAGTTCTGTTGACACCACTTACATGTAAAATCCCATTGACCTATGTAAAGGACATGAAAAATCTTGGGGCTGAATGTAATGGTAATAGTAATTTGAAGATCTTCCCTGCCTCTTAATAGGCCAAATGTAATCACATGGAGCCCATGGTGGGAGGAACTGGCTGAAAGGGTGAAACAGGAAGGAACAGAGCAGCTACTGTAAGTGAGAGAGGGGTATTTTTGCTTAAGGGAGCCTGTTTTATTTTGAAGGACTGGTGAAGGGAAGGCTTGGGAATATCAGTGCTCACTGAATTGGTTATGTATACCAACTTCTTGGTTGCTGTGATGCATTTGGCTTTCTGGTATTTGAATAAATGTTTTAGTTCTGTCTTCAATGTGGAGAGTCTGTTACATTTTGTGAATCACAACTACACCAGCATATTCAAAGCCTCTGTGGGTGCTGTGAATATTGCATTGGCATTATAATTAGGTAGAAAATACACAGTAATAAATGAACATAATAATCAAGGATTTGAAAAACTCAAAGATCTAACTAAGTGTTTTGGAGAATTCACTATTGACAAAAATTGCTGAGAGAACTGGAAAGCAGCTTGGCAGAAACTGATATTGACCTGGAAGTTTGGTTAAAGGAAGCAATCAAGCTAGGTGACATGTATATTGTTTATCCCCCTTAAGCTAGCAGAATACTTGTATGCATGGGAGCCAGAAAATAATTCTGACTCAGAGATAATCAAAATGAAGAAGACACTTTATATATTTAGAGAAATCCCAACTTAGGATGTCTGTGTCCACCAAAATTATAGTCTCCATATGTGACAACATAACACAAGAAAGGATTTTCTTAATTGGATAGACTGTAAATACAATAAGATAAGAGAATGTCAGGGTGTCAATTGAAATTATAGTTCCAGGATGTCTGTGTTTCTTCTATCATCAACATGACTATATATGCATATATACCATAAAATAGCATAACATGTGTCCATGAAATACCAAGATAAGAAAAAGTCACATTATTCAAGATAATGTCTGGTTCAAGGCATCCTGCCCTGGACAGTCATAAACAGAAGCATGCTTCTGATCAGCTCCATCTGATGGAGCTGATACAGGAAAATGGATTTTAGGTTCACTCAGAAAGGAAAGCAAAGCATGTCTGTTATGCTGGAGCACGCAAGGCTCTGATTTAGACATAAAGGACTTATTCTCCCTTCAATTCTATTCTTTAGAGTTTTATCTCTAGAGTTAAAGTTGGAAGGAACTCATTCCAAATTTTTCCTTTTCCATATCAAGTCCTACATATACAAGGACTCTGCCCATATTCCCCTAGGATACTGAGGAACAAAGTGCAATAAGATGCATCTGAATGGTATCCTCATGCACAGTAATGTTCTGTGGAAAAGAATATATACTGATGGGTGTAGTAGCAATTGCCTCACACACACATACACACATGTGTATGTATATGTATTTTATGTATGTATTTTTTTTTTTTTTAGCACGAAGCACTTCAGCACTTCCTCCTCTCTCAATAGTGGTTACCTCTCAATGTTCGTCAGGAGTTGAGTTCTAACTGAAGTATCACTTAGGGAAATTAGGGAACTTTGGGCAATTTGTCAGAGCTATCTGTGGGATATTACTAATAAGATATTATAAATATTTTGTAATTATGGACATATCAAAGTAGAATTGGAGTAGACCTCATGTAGTCTGGGACTAGGCTCCATGCTATGTCAGCACTATCACCCTTTAGCCTCCCAAAAAAATCACTTTGCAAATAATGAAGTCCTGTATGATAGGTTGAACTCTTTTTCTTTTTTCTTCTTCTTCTTCCTCTTCTTCCTCCTCTTCTTCTTCTTTTCCTTCTCCTCCTCCTTCTTCTTCTCCTCCTCTCCCTTCTCCTCTTTCATATTGTTATTTTTTATTGGCACAAAGGATATTTTCACCATTTTATCACAGTTTTTGTGAAATGGGAACAAAAAATATATATAATGACTTCCAGAGCTTATAACAGTTTCCAATAAAAAATATACACTATGGGAAAACCAGTGAATTGTTTGATGATGTTCTCCCATTATCGCCTGTCTAATCTTTACTCAAATATTCAGAGGGACTCACTATTTTTCGAAACCAACTAACAAACTGATTCCCCTATAAAGTACAGAAACCATATTTTATAACTACCAGGCACAGAAGCATAATAAAGAACAATATTCTGAGGGAATTTCCTGTGTATCTATAATGTTCCACTAATTAAGCCTTAGAAGCATTTGTTTTCATTTTGTGTTTTCATTTCATTTCACAGTGTAGCTTTTCAAAAGTTGAACTCATTTCAATAAATTTCAACATATCAACAATAGTAAATAAATGAATTTGAATTTTTATGGTCCAAAATGATGTTAAATATAGTTTTCTTTCCATGAAAAGGATTATTTCTTCAGTCATGCAGCTTAGAGAATCCAATTTTATTATACTGTATAGAAGTCTCCATCCCTTCTTGCAGTGTATTGAATAATTTAACATGCCTATCAGGTGGTTTGCTATTACTGTCACAGAACATCAGGGAGCCTATGTAGCTATCCTTATTTCAAGAGGAACCTCAGGCCTTCTTTGGCTTCAGTTTGCTGGAAAAAGTACCAAGAGGGTAATATTTAGTTTCCAGACCCTTGTACCTTTTCATCTCATCCTTTCTTCCATCTCATATACTTAATCTATCACATGATGCTTCAAATGGTGAGATATGCTTAAATTCACCCAATATATCCACGGAAATTAAAACAAATAGTTTCCTGAAATACATATATGCATGAGATTGTTTTGTAGTGGAGAAGAGCCTTTCTCATAAAGCCCCATACAAAAACCTGAATAGTAAACTCAGTCTTAAGTGAAGTGATCCAACCTGGTGATGTTGGTGTACATCTAAGGCATGCTCTTTATTACTTGGGGATAAAACTATTTCTCTAGCCCAATTTTCCATTAAAAACTTTCAGTTTTGCATATCTTTCTATAAAGTAAGTAATAAAACACTGGAAGTATTATTCAAATTGGGCCTTGACCAGTTGTCAAGTCCAGCCTGATTGGTTTATGAATTAAAAAATGTTTATTAAGTACTTACTATGTGTCTGATATTGCACTAAGAAAGGGGAATACAAATAAAAAAGAGAGAAAAGTCATAGGGTTATCAAATGACCTACCTATATCAGAAGCAATGGTAGTATTGGCTTGATTACTGTCCCCAGCCCAAAAGATGGAAAAGAAGGGTAGAACTGGGAAGAAAAATGAGCTCATCAGTGGCATGGCAGAAGGATGGGGTGGTCAAGTGGCTGACCCACCAGGGTAGATACAGTGAGTTCTCACCAATTAACACTGTTCCAAAAAGGCAGCTAGAGGTCCAGTTGTGAGGGTTCAGTGGAAAGAATGATAACCTAGGGAAGCTTAGTGAAAAGATGTGCCTTAGAAATATCAATTATAATATGTACAGAGGAAAAAAAGCCAATATTCTTAATATGAGTATTGCTTCATTTGAGTGTAGTGCTGCCCTTGAAATGAATGAAAGGCATTTGCTTTTATGAAAGTGTAATACTTTGTCTCTTCTCTTCAGCCCAGTCAACAGAAAGGATCTTAAAAGTCCACTGCTTCCTAAGATACAATGAAAACATGCACTTCTGTGTCATTTATGATTTCCTGTCACTGAAGGTATGATCCAATCAAGAGTGTGGCATAGTACAAAAAATCCAGAATTTAAAGATGGAGACCCTGACCCTGCTACCTGCAAGATCTTTAACACTTTACACCTCAATTAACTATTAAAAATGGTTGAACTATATAATATCAAAGGTTTTTGGCAGTCTCAATATATAATCCAGGAACAGAGGTCAGGGAGGTAGAAAGTCTATTAACTTCTCTAAGACTCAGTTTCTTCACCTATAAAATGAGAATAAGCATACTTGCTTCTCTCTATTTTGCAAGGATACTGTAAAGATGTGAAAGATATCTACAAAGCACTTTTGAATTCTTTATAATACTCACTCTATGTAAATACTATTTACTCTTATCCTTTGAGATAACTAGGCTAAGGGGAGGGTGGATAGTGATGATTGATATGGCTTAAAACTCCAAGTCCTTTATTATTTTTCTTTTTCCATATTGACTTCTTGAGTTCTCTCTCTCTGTCTCTCTGTCTCTGTCTCTCTCTCTGTCTCTCTCTGTCTCTCTCTGTCTCTCTCTCTGTCTCTGTCTCTCTCTCTCTCTGTC
>NW_027185735.1:6769462-6785535 GCF_028583685.1 Petaurus breviceps papuanus
CACACACACACACACACACAAAGTCCAAAAGTCTTAGTACTGTTTAAAGCTTATTAAAGCTTGAATACACTATTTAAAACTGTAAAATACTGAAATAGCATCCATTGGGTAGGTCAGCAGGTGAAAGGATGTCAGTCATTGTACTATCTACTATCTTCCTCCTACCTTTTTGTGACTGACACAGACCAGGGCCTTCCACTCCTCCACTGCGTCATGATTTTACTCTCTTGTCTCTCCCTCACTCTCCTTTTTGAGAGAAGAATTCTTTCCTTTCAAACTTGAATGTGCCAAGGGATTAATGGTTATGCTTGGCTATCCCAGCTACTGTAACCACAATGTTACTGATTCCTTTTGAATACTGGTGAATGTACTCTCTCTGTTCTGGAAAGTTAAATGAGTCAGTAACTCTCTTTGCTCTTTGAATATGAGCTCCCAGCCAGAAATCTTGTTCTGGCAGATACTGTCATTTAAAATCTCTCTCCTTCTGAGTATTTCCCAAACAACAAACTTAATGCTCTCTGTTCTAGTTAATTTATTTTTCCACAAGCAAAATAAAAATGGACAAATATTTTTCATTTATAGCATTGAACAAAATGAGATAAACATGTGAACTTTATACTCTAAAGATTTTATAGCCCCTGCTTCAAGCATATGTAGTTTTCTAGTGTGAACATCAGTGAATAAGAAAAAAAAAATCCTATAGTATGTCATACCAAGAGTGGTAGAAAGCTTCTGTAAGATTAAAATTCAGATTATTACTTCTATTAAGTTGTGCCTGTCTGTTCCTCTTGGGCTCCTTTACACAGCAGGGGCAAGCATGTCTTTAAGGAATGCATCCTAGCTTTCTCTTTAGGCTTTCTACACATCCTTTAAAAATGAAGGTACATTTTTTTCAAAGAGTTTAATTTGGAGAAAAATTTGCTTCTTGTTGTGAAACTGTTTAAATACTTGATGAATATATAATCTTGATGTGTAATTACAGATGTTTTGTTATGTGTAGACATATTACATAATGAAAATCACTGCTTACAAGAAAACTCTTTTATAAATTTCCATTAACTTTTATTTTTCCTTTCTATGTGATATCTTTGAGTGCTTAGTATCTTGCACAGAACATAGGCTTAAAAAGGCTTGGGTTTGATGGGGATGCTGATGGTAATGATGCAGATTAAAAACTGAAATGCTACCAAAGAACCTTACTCGAAGTTGTTCTTAGAAAGCCTCTATTTTACTCCACAGTGACCTTAGTTTTCAATAGCTGAGCAAGAATTGTTAAAGAAATACCCAGTTTAAAAAAGATAAGCAATTCTGTGGTTGACATTCATGACCCCTTGGAAATTATTTCCATCAGCTGGCAATTTGTTTTCACTCTTTGTGTACAACAGGAAATTTAGTCTGCTTTCTGTCACACATTACCTGTCTTTGCCTCTCCCTTTCGTAGCTCATCAGAATGCAAAATAATATAAACAAAATCACTAAACTAACATTTTCTTCAAATACCAAAATAATTGCCAAATTGAATGTTCATAGAAAGTAGAAAATTTTATTTTCTGTTGATCATACACATTTTTTAATACATACAAACCTCAAAACACTATCAATCTTTCTCTATGTTTCTGCCAAAGCCTGTGGCTGATTGGGATTCATAGAAAATGTGGCTAAGGATGAGCATTACAAAAATAAAATGAGGCAGGTTGAGAGTAAAGCAAGGAGCTCCAGATATAGAAGAGTCCAGATAAAAAGCATTATGATAGAGATCCCTCTTTATTTTTACCTCTTAAATGTTGTAATGAAGTCAGGAGTTAACAAATTCAAATTTGATATGCATTTATAGATGTCATTTTCCATTCAAAATGAGTGCAAGATTAGTGGAACATCTTGTAAGTAAAACTTTTAGCTGAAAATTTCAGGGACAGAAATTTTCACTTGACTTTGGAGTCTTTTCTAAATTTATCAAATGTTTTGTGAGTTGTAAATAGCTAGGTTGCATTCATAATTCTCCTTTTCTGCAGGGGCTTTAAAGAGAAAGCAGTGATAAGGACCATTCCTATCAATTTCATAGCACCTTAGATCCCAGGGATCATACTTTTGTAGATTTCATTAGACCATATGTAGAGGTATCAAAAGGACTCAAGTAAAAGGGAAAAATGCTAACATTTAGAAAGGGAAAGTGACTTAGCAATTCAGAGGAAGAATTAAATAAGTTTCTAATTTGTCAACTTTCTAATAATCAAAGACAAATTCTCCTGTTTGTAGATTGTTGAAACTTTTTACTTCTAGCTACTATCTACCTTTAGGTATTTCCAATCCATCATTTGACTGTAGGTATATTTATTCAACACCTACTGTGTGCCAGGCACTTGAAAAACAGAATAAGGCCCCATCAAAATTTATATCTCTAAAGCTAGGTGACATTTATTGTAGAGCCACAGAGTCCTATATGCCTCAGTAGCTCCTGAGGAAATCAGGGAATTATAACAACTATTTGAAGTAATATAGTAATGAAGTAATTTGAAGTAGCCCAAATGGCTAGTACCCAGGAATTAGAAAGATTCCCTGGCTTCCAGAACTAGGGAGGTTACAGGAACAGAGCTTGTGAAATCGTCAATAAGTATCAATAAGTACCTACTATATACTCTAAGCACTGGAGGAAATCCTGCTAGGAGGGGAGTTTGTGTCAAGAAGACTTGACAGAAAGCACAACTAGAGGGGCCAGTAAAACACTGGAACATAGCATAGTAACTGATGCCAATAAGCAGAGTCTGGGGTAGTCTGGTGACCAACAGACATAAATATTACGGCTTAGTACCTAAGCCAAACCTAGAATAATTGACTCAAGCACAGAAATGATAAAATAGGGACCCAGATATCAGAACTGAATTTTAAGGCAAGAACTTGATCATAAAGAAAGAACCAAGTTACTGAAACTAATATATAGTTGGTCTAATAAGCTGAGAATCAGAGCAGCCTTTATGCTAATTCACAGATACAGGGATTCTTACATTTTTCTTGCCTAGAAAATGGAACCTGTCATTGAAGGCTAATGGCTAAAGCTATGAGAACCAGAGGCACGGGCCTTCACTTTATTCATCTATAAAGTGAGGTGGTTCAACTAGACCAGGGATTCCTTTTTTTTCCCAACAAATTATAATCTCTGTATTAAAGAGCTTGCATTTGACACACTGATTAGCAGAGGAAACAACTATAAAAATAAATATGACATTAAGGGATTTAAGTCGCACATTTAAAGAAGTCAGTTGACTCAAACCACTGTTGGCCCTTGGCAATCTTTAACTTTTTCCCCCTCTTCTTTGGAAAAGTCCCATTACTTGAATTAAATGTTTCCTCTGCATCTGTGGGTGGGGAACTTTGGAAAGCAAGTTCTTATGTGAATTTTTCCAAGCTTTCATGGACCAGTTATAGCTTTAATGAGATTTGTGAAGTCCAAAATTTTCTTATATCAAATTCATAGGATAAAAACTACTAAAATATTTAAAGTCTGCAAAAAAGATAAACAAGCAGTCAGGGCAGTTATAGTGCTTGAAATTAAAGAAATTGTTCAGATAGAGAAGATTTGTTGGAAGGTAGCATGAGGGGAAAAAAGGGAAAGAGCTAAGTAGGAATGCACCTTATTAACTAGTAATCTAGGTCAGGGATTCTTAATCTATGGACCATGAACTTAAACATAGATTTTGATAATTGTATTTCAATATAATTGGTTTCCTTTATAATCCTCCATATTTTATTTTATGTATTTAGAAATATTATTCTGATAAAGGGTCTATAGCATTCACCAAATTGACAAAAGTATTGATGACACACAAAAAAGTTCAGGACCAGTCTTACGCAGTAAATAGAAAAATTAGGCCCTGAACCCAAGACCTTCAACTCCCAACCTTATGATCCTAAGCTCTCTCTATGGCATGACACTGACTCCAGAATTAGTGTCCAGATAGAAAACGTGTCAGAATTGGAATGGACCTCAGAAAATAATTTTCTAACTTAATAAAGGCAAAAATTAGAGCTTAAAATATTTGTTTTTAAAGCTGTCATATGGGAGAGTTAGAATAATAATTAGGTAATATATGTAAAGTGATTAGTACGTGACATGTAGTAGGAGTAACATAAATGCTATTATTATTATCATGATCAAAGGAAGAAAGAAGGAAAGAAAGAGAAAAATTGTATGCTTTATTCTATATTCTGATGTTATCAGTTCTTTCTCTGGAGGCAGATAACATGTTTCATCATGGTTCTTTGGGATTGTCTTGGATCATTGGAATACATCAACTTCTAATGAGTTTCAATAACTGGGTACACTTGTTATTCCAAAAGGAAAGTATATACATTAATTTAAAAAAATCCTATTTTCCATGTATCTTAGAAAAAATAGACAGGACTGTCTTGGATATTGCCTCTGTGAAGTTTAGATTTTTCGTAAAGAGGCAAGGATCTACACTTCTGTGGACATTCTGTTTGGTGAAAAGGGTAGAAACAATTTTTTGTTTAAGGAATACTGATAAAATCAGTTTAAGGAAAAAGCTCCCTTGATTAAAATGCTTGAGGATAGGACACAGATATTCCTGAGTGCCTGAGAGAACACTGTTACTCAAAATACATGTGCTGAGTTAAAGATGGCTGTAGTATATTATGGAACATTGACTAATTTGCATAAGACTGTTTTCAGCACATTTTCAGGTTTTTGTCAAAGACATAACTGAGAGCATAGAACAAATGACTGTTTGGGGACTATGCAAAGATTATGTAAGGAATGTTGTGGTTGCACCTGAGAGAAAAATGGATTTTTTTTTGAGATTTACATTGTAAGAAGAAATGGGTCACTAAATGTAAAGAGGCCCTCATTTGAAGCATAAAAGACTATAGGAAAGAGACAATCAGAAGAAGGAGGCAAAGAACCTAAGTAAGGAGGAATCAAAAAAAGTCATGACTGAAGAAACTGAAGGTGACAAGACAAGTTACTTAGGAGAGGAGCTGAGCAAAGCTGACAGGTTTTGCAACTGAGGAGAGATCCATTTGATAGGAAGGGAACAAAGTGGCTGCTGAAAGACGATTAGAGAAAAGCAGAATCCTATGCTATTTGAAGACCACACCTGTCTGGGCTTATTGCCCTCAAGAACCATCTTCACATCCAGAGAAGGGCTGCTGTTTGTCTTCCTTTTTCGAAGAGGATCAATGACCTCATAGGGTGATGTTCTGACTTGTGCATGAACTGGACTTAAGTGAGATAGAGTTGCACAAACTTGTCAGCCTCACTCTCTTCCAGAGCCATTGAGGTTCAGTGGAAAGACAAACATCAAGATGACTAGTGGATGACCTTGGTGTCTTTGATGGCTGACCAAACTCTAAGCAAGCACAAGGTCGTTGGAACAAATTGTTCTTATCTGCTCATTCCATTGGGGGGAAGTCTTTGCATGCTTGTGGTAGAGATCGCCCTAACTCATTGATGGGTTGACGACTCATCAGTTACCCTTAACCTGGTTTAGACCATCTGCTGAGACAATTTTACTGGGGTTTGGCTGCTGTGCATGCTGCAGCTTCTTGGAGCCACATGTGAGAATTAGGTGAATCAGGCGGACACCAAAGGTGAATGAGCAGTCCTAAAAAGGGCTTGGCAAGCCCTCACATCAGAGGCAGTAGAGCCCCTCTGAATACAGTATACACTCCCAGCAGGGCCTTCATTGCCCTTTATTGCCTTCTATAGTTTAAAGAGAAATAGAAAGACAGGTTTTGTAGTGGAAAGACAGGTTTTGTTTTCTTTTTGAGCAACATTTATATATATATATATATGTATACACACACACACACACACACACACACACATATATATATATATATATATATATATTTTTTTTTTGGTGAAAAAAGCTTAACACTTTCTCAGATACCTGCTATTGGTGACTGTGCACTTTAGCAACCCAAGAGTGGCTAAAATTAATCTTTGCCCAATAGAACTGTGAGAACCAAGAAGGTGATATGTGATACGTACTGTTTCCTAAAGAAATCAAGGATTCCAAGGCCTATAGTAGAGTCAAGTTTTCCTGGGCCTATGAGACTGCACACTCATACATTTTACTGCTAGGTTTTTATTATGTGTGTATCCACTTTGTCTCCATGAACATCACATTCATTGATTGGAAAGTGTATCCCAAATTTATGGGTAGACAGTTATGTTTAAATTATTCCTGCTTTTGCTTTTAACTGAATAAATATGATTTTTCTTGCTTTTGCCTATCATTTAGAAAATACTTAATGTTTCAAAGCTAATGTTGTCATTGTAGCTGATTGTGTGAATAAGAGACATGATGATAGGGGATGAGAAGCTAGAATGCCTAGTAATGGTAATAGGAATGCATCCCCTTACATCATGGTTACTCACTATACCCTGAGAATGTGAGTATTAACTCAGTGACTTTGCCTCTGGAAACACCACTCTGTCCAAGATGGGGTGAATGAGTAAACTAGTCCCGTCGTGTTAAGAGAGAGAATCTCAAATGAGTTGGGGGGCACTGCTATGCCTGGACTACATCTGAAAACCATACTACAATATTTTAAGAGAGTAAGAAGTTGCAATGCTGAGTGTTTAGTAAATTATTTTGACAGTTTTATCAACTAATAATAATTTGTGTATCTCTGAATTTTGAATAAATTACATGTTAGAGACAACATAGTATAGAACATAAAACTAAGAATCTGGAAATAAGTTCAGTTTTAATTCTGTGCAAATAAGCCAAAAGATATTTGGTAAGTTACTTCATCTCTCTGAGGCTCATTTTCCTGAAATTTGAGGGAGTTGTACTATATTATCTCTTATGCTCCTGCCAACTCTAGAATTCTGTCTATGATTCTAGTATGTTAATTCCTTCTGATGCTTCATCATGGAGGTAATTATGTATTTTCTTATGGGGAAGTTCCTAACAAACCGAAAAGTATTCAATTATAGGTCCATTGGTGGACTCTATTGCTGTCATCTAAAAACAAAAGGTCAGAGTATCTAAATTTGTATAGGATTTAAGGCCATCAACTAAGCTATAGAGGGGTTGTAATATTGTTGGTGGACAAAGCATGCTTACCATGAAATCACATAGATCTTTGAAGTAGGCAAATATAATTTTAGTTTCATAGATTTAGAGTTGAAAGAGGTCTCAAAACGTATAGTACCACACCCTCATTTTGCAGGCAAGAAGAATAATGTCCTTGGAGATTATGTCATTTCCCCAAGATTACATAGGAAATGACAGAGGAGGATTAGGCACCATGTCTTTGACCAAAAATCTAGCATTTCAAAGAAGATTTGGACACAAAAGCTGGTTAAACAGGCTGTTTGGAATACAAGAATATTTCACCCAGGTCAGATTCATTACAAAAGTTTATTCACATTCTTCTGTTATGCTGGACTTTCACAGCATTGAATACAAGTGAACTTTACCTTATGAGACCAATGTGTTTTTTTAAAAGTTTGAGTAAAATTTGACTTTCCCCAATCAAACAATATTTGAAATATATTCACAAATTAAAGGATTCAATAGCTTATGAGGCAAATAATATTAAAAAATTAATACAAAATAATAATTTCATCAAATACTGTTCCAACAAGGATTCACCAATCCTCTTCCCTCCCTCCCCACTTATGTGTATCTCTGGAAAATTAAAAAGTAAGAACTGGAACTACGATTTCATTAGTATATAGAATTTTTGAATGAGAGGACTCCCTCTACCAATTCAAGTAGACACTTTCTTTTGCACAGGGCCCCATAGCAAATATGTGTCAGAAGTGCAAGAGGCAGTATTTGAACTCAAGCCTTCATGGTTCCAAGGCCAGCTCTCTCTCTACATCACTGCACTTCCTCTTTGAAACACAAAACATAACAATAACAACAAAGTGCAGTGGAAATTAAAAACACTGAAATTAAACCACAATATCTGTTCAACATATATGTACTGATGAACCAATGATTTAGGCTGTTTATCCAATTGTGTTTGACCTAATTATCCACAGTGAATGTAATGGATGGATGAAGAGTGATTATTGCACAGATTATGTAAGCATAACCTGTACAATATTTAATATATGTATTATTGCTGTACATTTATTATATTATTTTAATCTGTAAAATAAGGATTCTTCATCTGTTTATGGATACTTAGGGAAAACTCTTTTGATTAATTATAGATCTCATTAAGAAAGCTCTGCAAAAAAAGAGTTTGATGCAACAAACCAGAAGGTGTATGAAAGAGGAACACAATGATATAACCAGATAGGGTAACCTTGACTTTGCCAGAAGGGACCAAAATTTAGTGGGGAACAAAGATTTAAAATAATTATTTTAAGTGACTCTGAAATTTAAAATTTTCTTATTCTTACATTTTTGACAACTCTATAGTAACATAGAAACTAGATAGAGAAAATAGTTAGTTAATCTTAGTTAATATTTAGTTAAACTAGGGTGCTACTAGATATTCCATTTTCATCCACTGGTAGTCATATAGCAGGCCAATTACTTCCTGATCCAATCCTACTCTGCTTCTTCTTGGGAGACAGTCCCTTCTGCAGCAGCTCTATAATGTCCCATAGTCTTTGTCTACAGGAGGCAGACATTTCCTCTTTGGATAAATGCCCTGGGGGTCTCCTCCATGAGACTAGTGTCATGATCTCTTCTGTATCACAGTTGATTTGAGGATACCTTTACTGCAGCATTTCTTGGGCACCAAACTTCCTAGTTATGGCCCTGTAGGTATATCTGGAACACCTTAATATCTAAATATAATCCTTCATCCTCTTGGATTCTGATCTGGACATCCTTCAAGATGATGGTAAATGATTTTGGTGAGCACGTGCAAAGCAGTTTCATGCCTTGTTTAATATTAATAATTAGAGGGCTCGAAAATTAAATTATCTCCATTGTTGCCTCTTTCAAGGAACTGAATAGGAGGAGAATGGGCTGAATTACAATTGAGATATTGCATAATGCTTTTGGTGACCTCAAGTTTCTCTCTGGTACAAAGGTTCTTTTCCTTTTTTTATAACCTATGACTAAGACCATAAGCTCTGGGGTTACATAGATCAAGTACAATGTTGATGTTAACCCTGCACCCTAAATAATTTTCTCCTCAACTCATTTTTTTTGTTCCTATATAGTTGCCTCTTTAAAAAAATTCTCAGAACATGACTTATATATAGATTTTGGCAAAAGTTAAAAAACGACATAACAATGCACATTAGGTATAGGAGAGCCTTTTTTCCACCCTACAAAAATCGCAGAAAACACATGAAGGACTCAGTAGTAGCCTATAAATAATTTAATACTTCTCCTTTCTAGTGAGTCCTGCCTTTCTCTAGTGCAGCAGACTCATAGCACCACCCTGTGGTTTGGATTCTGCTCAGAAAGGAAATGAATATGAAACTTCTGGGGAAATTCCCCTAATTCCAGTGAGTTCCATTTCACTCTAGAGACCAGAATAGCACCTAGGTTTTTGATATACTAAGTGCCTGGATTCTTGGGATAGTCCTTGGGCTTCTTATCTCACAAGAGGAAGGCACTTAGGACTGCTAAACAAACAACTCCTTGTCTGTCAGACCTGCACTCTCAAAAATTATATTAGTGGAGGTAGACTATGCCTTTTGTTCCTCTGGATCCTGGTTTAATTCTTTATGAGAATCTTTATGATTATCTAACTTTGGGGTCCAGATTCTCTTTTTCTCCAAAGGGCTGGAGAAAAAGAACTTTCCTCCTCTCTCTAGAACACAGGGTCCTAGAACTCTCAACTTTGGGGCTTCCTAGCTGGTGTCACCCAAGAATTTCCTTTTTTTTTTCTTCAGACTGGATTCTGGAATCATGATGCCCAAGAACTCCACCCTCCTATCTCTAGAAAGATGGAGCTCAGAAATAATCATTTTCCAAACCATGTGATTCTGCTCTTTATGACTGCTATATGCTTGAGAGCATGTATACTCCTGTCATTGCCTTCCCAAGGTTGAGACCACGATTTAGGAACAAGATACCCTCTCAGGTTGCATGAGTGAGAGCACATAAGATTTCCATGTATCCCAATCCAATGGCAGCCATTAATAATTCTTGGGAGGGAGGGTGGAAACTCTTAGATTTACAGTCGCTCTTAAGTCAACAATGGCTCTTCTCTAAGGATCTTGAAGACAAACAGGAACTCTACAATTCATCGTGTTTGTGTTCCAACACAAAAGAGTGGCTCTGCTCCATATTATTCTGGGCCAAGTAGCTCATTAGCAATTATTAAGACTCATCCTGTAGGAGACACCACAGGGTGTCATTAGCCTATAGCAGAGGATAAAATCACAAATATCAAAGCCTCACCATCCCATAAACTCCTCAAATTGCTTCCTGATTCCCTGATCAATTCTCTCTATTAATAATAATATTCTTCTGGTGTTTTTGTATGGTTGTAAGTAATGTGATACCATATTTTCTGAAGAATTAAAGTTGTGGGTCATGCAAAGTACAATGGAAGAGGTTTGTGGTAGGATCAAGTAAACCCTCTTGTTTAAACAAATACACAATGATTTTATCATCATGGAAACTCCCCACCAACAGACACTGCAAACTATCAATAACTTAATAAATAAATTATAGGGAGTTGTCAAAGACAGAGGTATAATCATTAGTCAAATGGCTAGTAAATGTCCCCTGATCTTACTGACTCCCAATATTCCATCAACTCCATTCTGTCTCTATATGCTGTATATTACCAATGGAGTATTGTATTATCTGAGAAATGTAAGATTGAAAAAGGAAGTGGGATGCTCAAGGAATGAGAGCAAAGGATAATGTATGGATAGCTCTATTTGTATACAAAGTCAAGAAGTCTTGATGGAAAGTCCCAGTATTTTGGAATAGCTCCTCTGGAGGATTTGCAGGACAAGAACAAGAATTACACAGAATGAGAAGGTATGAAAGTGCTTACAATCTTTACCAATGGAGAAAGTGCTCTTATTAATGATGCTGAATAGGTGTCAAACTCAGATAGAAGTGATAGACTGCATATTGACTCAGAAAACCATAAATTAACATTATCTATGTTGTACTGTATTTTTATTTCAGTAAACATTTTCCAACTACATTTTAACCTGGTTTAAGCAATACTCAAGAGTTTTGTAGGTCAAGAGTTTGATGTATCTGACATACAGCCCCCTCTGGGCTGTCCCCACAACTTACATTCATACATAGATTGGGCATTCAGGGGAGCAACCAATGACCATAAGTTCAATGTTCTCTGTGTGCCTGTCCTATTTAAACAATAGCTTGCAAGGACCCCACCAGTATGGTCAGCCTGTAGTCATAATTAACAAAAACATTTACTGAGATGATATTATTCTATAAGAGTAATATTAACAAAGCATTTCCTCCATAAACCTGGAGTTCAACCTCCACAATGACATAGAGCTTCACTGAGAATGAATGCATTCCTACACACTTAAGAGTATCCTAGTAGAGAGGAACATATTTAGATCGCACAGATGGCTAAGACAACTCACACCTTTGGTACTGCAGAGGTGGGTGTCTTTTCTGTTCTCAAGCTTTCATCATGATTCTCTTCCTGGGTACAGCATATTTTGCAGAATGGGTCTCTCAGTTGGGCTCCCAGGGACTCTCTGCTTCCTTTCTGCGGTGAATCTCCCAATTGCCAGGGCCTATGCTTAAAGTGTTGTGAAGATAGTCCATAGGAAGTGTGTCTTGCTTTTTAAAGGATCACCAAGGGTTGTGCTAGTCTTTTGCTGGTCAGTGGCTAGCTCCCTGCTAATCTAATAGTTCTCAATGAAAAATAACACTTTATACCTTATAAAAAGGTAACAGACTGCAGACAAGACTTTATACTTCATTTAAGTATGCTATTCTTATTACCTGGCCCTCATATTCTATGATTTAATCTACTGGGCTAGAATTAAATCAATTTGTTAGGGATGTCCTTATCAACCTTCCACCTCACCTACATTGAGATCGCAAATGCATCAAAGTATTAGAGTATTAAAATCCATTCATAAATATCTTATGACTTTAGCAGAAAGAACCCTTAAGATTCAGAAATAAGTAATAAAATTCTGTGGGCTTGGTATGGGAAGAAAGTATCCAGGAATCAAAAGACAGTGCTATTGATATATCTAGATAAAGAAAATGCAATAGAACTTTAAATTTGGACACTTTGTTTTATATTACAGATTGATTTCCATGGATTTACATTAAAATACAGAGCTAGAAGACTATGCTACTGCAGAATGCAAAATGATCCCATTTCTTCTTTTTCAGGATAACTCATCTGACGTTAAGTATGTTCAGATGAGGCAATAAACCAAATGGGTAAGAATGATAAATCAAATACTCTGGATCTCCTCTGGTCTCTCTACCCTGAGCTTGCTCAGTTCAAAAAGCATGTGTTTTCCCCTGTGACATCTGAAGTGCAATATATAAACTCATCCTTTTAGCAGACTAGGTCCTTTCCCAAGATTTTTATTTTACATTTAACAAAATAACAGCAAATTTCAGGTATTAGAGGGATTGAAACAACCTCTTCTAGTCTGCTATCCTTAGAACACCATCTTTTATTCATGGTTTCTGGGGCTGGGAGGCAGATTCTGTTGCTATAGCAACACACTGCATATCCTTGGGGATAGCTTACAGTTTTCCTTTTTTTTTTTTTTAACAACAAAGAGGCATTGATACTACGTGTTGCCAAAGGTTGCAAAAGTTGAATTCTAAAATGAAAATATTCCATCTATAGAAGTGGCACACCGTATGTGCCCCACAAATTCAAAGAAATATGTAAGGATATGACCTTTGTGCGAACACTGATGGAACTAGTATAATACTCTTTGGCTTCAATAGATTATTCACAACAGAAGTAGTTGAAGTGTACTTCTTGTTTTCTAAGACCACTGGGGATTAGAGGAGTTCATTCCAGGTCCAAAATAGAGAAAAGCAAAGGAGAGAAGAGAGAGAAATTATAACCCTCTTCTATTATTTGATAATCACCTCCCCAAAAATGGACTACCATATCTAAATACAATTTTACACTTTGACAGTAAATACATCCTCAAGAAGGTGCTGTTAACTGAATCCTGTTGCCCAGAATAACATTAAACATACAAGATCGTCAAAAGTGCTGAAATCTGTGTTATTATCAATGTTTTACCTGAGGTTTTGTTTTCATATAGACAAATTCCACAGCTATATTTTTTAAAAGAGGAAAAATATTTTAAAGTATTTCATGCAAGTTATCAAATATCCCAGAAAATCTAAGGCAGAGAAAAAAAAGCCACAGCAAGTCAAAAGATCAGGCACTAAACTTTCCTCAAAAGCAAGAAAACAGGAAAGCTCAGCAACTAAGTATAGTGTCCCTCTATCAAAGGATTTAGAGCAGCAGAGATGAAGCCAGCTGGTCAGGATGGAAATCTTCAGTTTGTTTTGATCCATTGTCTAGAGAGGGACTATACCTTAAAGAGACAGTGTTACCTTCTCCTCAACTTGAAGGAGAAAACTTTCTAGAAGCAATATGTGGGTATGCATGACGGCGAATTCTGAGAGAGACTGGAGCATGGACCAAGGTAGGCAGTGCTTAATGCATTTGATCAGCCACAAGGGCATGGTGGGTCCTCCATCAAGAGATAAGCCTGAGACTCTTGTAAGAAGCATGTTTCGGAATAAACAGTCATTGCTCAACTTTCTATTTGGAAAATCTGATATGCCTTGATGATTTTTATTTGTTCTTCCTTCCTTTTCTCTCTGGAAGACTACATATTTAATCAAAGTCTGTTCTTTAAAGTTAGTTTACATTTCTATTTAATTAATATTGAAAGGAGGCACAAAATAAAAGTGTGGGTGACCATCGAGATTTCTGATTTGTATGTGTTTCATTATTTGGAATGGAATGCGAAAGAGACATGCAGGTGTTGGAAGGCTACATACACTGTTAGAAATTGTTGACATATTTCCAGCTAGAGGCTCTGGAGCTAGAGAATTTTTAATGATTTATTGTCTTTTTTTGGAGGGGGGAAGGTGAGGCAATCAGGGTTAAGTGACTTGCCCAATGTCACACAGCTAGTAAGTGCCAAGTGTCTGAGGTCAAACTTGAACTCAGATCTTCGTGACTCCAGGACCGGTGCCCCACCTAGCTGCCCTGAGAATTGTAGTGATTTAGTCTTCATAGCTTTCCAAACCAGATAAATTAATGAATCTAGTCATCCCCTAGATGTAAGAAGAATCTGAAAGCAATCTCTACTTGGTATGGGGAATGGTGTAAAAGTGATGTAAAACATGAGACGTGGGCTTTTGCAATATTCTAATGTGTGAATGTACTAGACAACTTTCTTTTTTTGGGTAGAGCAGAGTTCCATGAGTAGTGAAAAAGTCATACCTGGTGGAAAAAATGGAGTGACTAGAAAAGACTAGTGATACCCACATTTCAAAGGCCAGAGGGAGAGGAAATAAGAATCTTAACTCTTCTCCTGTAGCCATCTAGCAGATTTTAATTTTTATTTATTTTTTATTATTTTACTGTTTATGAAAGCACACATACAAGGTCACAAAAGCAATAGATTAAAATTTGGGAACTTGGGAATTGATCCCATTCCCATATCTGTTTCTGACCTAGATCAACAGACCTCTACAATTGAAGTGTCAATTCTCATGATAAAATTCCACATAGCAAGATTCCTATGTGCTACTGTTACTATTGATTTTACTCTAGAAAAGTTGAGCTCTAAAACACTAAATTTTCTTTCACTATCCTCAGTTTCTTTAGCTGCCCAATGTTATTTAACACAAGTAGTAGCACTAGTAATGATAGGATATAGCTGCTGATACTAATTTTAACATTAGGCTATTATTGAAATCACATTAAAAAATACCTGAAACTAAGAAGTATATGATCTGTATACTATGCCAGGAAGCTTCTCATATACTCCATAGCTATAAGGATTTAGTAAAAAAGTCAAAATGAAATGGTTTAGTTGATATAGTTAACTTCGCACATGGTGGCTTCATAGAAAGAGTTTAGTTCATACTATCTCCATATTATGTCTTTTTCCACCTTCTCTGAGCATAGTTATTTAATAACTTCTTTTCAATTCCTATAGTTTTACGATCTTTACCAGTCATTATATATCTATCTATATTACTTTATATTATGAATTACATTTTTGTGGACTTATTTCTTGTTTATGTTCTAATTAGATTGTAAATTCCTTGACGGTTGAGGGTAGGGACGATTTCTCTTACTTCCTTGCTCTCCCCCATAGCACTTAGTACATTGCAGAGTACTGACCAGACACACATTGAATTTATTTCTTGGTTGACTGAATAGATAATGATCTCATGCTACAATAAATGTCACACATCCTGATCCTATCAGAAAAAAGTATGAAAGAAATTGGTAGGGTGAAGTAGTTGTAAGAACAGAACCCTACTAACCTCCTTCTCCCTATGTACTAACTTTGCCTGTCTATATTCTTTCAGGGATTTTCTGCAAAGGGGAAAAGAACTGGGAGTTAAAAGACCACATTTCTACTCCCAGTTAAAGCACTTAATATATCTGACCTTCAAGCAAATAAATTTTCTTTCTTTTAAAATGAAGTCTTGATTATTTTATATTTTCTTCCAGCATATTTTTTTCCAGGGATCTTAGAGATCAACTAGTCCAATCCCTTTATTTTTTAAGGATGAGGGTAAGTTTTTTTTTTAAAGGACAACCAATTTGTATTTCTTTCCTCACTTCTAGATGTGTTTATGACTTTATAATAGGATGACCACCTTTTTAAAATGACAAAAGAGAACATATGACTATTCCTTAGTGTCTGCTTCCCTCTTTAGTCCTTGGCTCTGATTCTACTGGACATCCTCCATTCTGAAATTCCCTATAATAAAAGTAAAAGGAAATATGAATAGGAAAATCCTTATTACTATTTCTTCACTGTCTTAGCCCATGGGGAGCAGAAGGGAATGGCCAGCTCTCCTTAGCTAAGCTACTTTCAGTAGTATTACATAGAATGATGACTGTTGCTTTTGTTGTGTTTTGGTGATACAGTCATC
>NW_027185735.1:6785545-6814839 GCF_028583685.1 Petaurus breviceps papuanus
TCTAAATATATAAATTAAATAGTATGTAAGTATTAAAATACAGCAGTAACATAATTTAAAAATAATCCAAGTTTGAGTCCAGTTAATGGCCTAACTGTCCTTTTTTAATACTACATACAATTTAAATCAGTTTGAATAAGCTGCTACCCCAACCTCCTAAGGGCTATAGGATATAAATTATGTAGCTGTTATGTGTAATGGACACAGTATGTTACTCTGCAAGCTACAAAAAATATATATTTCTGGAGCAAGTCTAGTTGTATAGCAGAGGGTGATTTTTAAGGTGATTTAAAGAATTAAGAAGGATGGCACTTTAATTCTCCTGAGAAAATTTGTTCAGTTACCTGCTGAGAAAAGTACCCTGAAAGAGGCCAAGGAAAGAAACAGAAATATAGTGACATATTTGCAGAGTATAACATATTTAAGTAGTGAATTTTTCAATAAGTCTTAGATGCAATCACTGTCTCCAATGCTAAACTATATGAAGCTGGACTCCTGGAGAGACTAGGTATATATTTTGAAATCCTAACATCCCTATAACTATTCAATCAATCAATCAATCAAAAATCACTGTGACCATTTGGTTAGTAATTTAAAATTACTTAATGACAATAATTTAAAGACTAATGGTGCTACTGTAAAGTTCTCTTTCCCTTGTCCTACATTTCACCTTACTCAGTATAACTTGATCATCAAGATACTAACTTTAGCAGCACGGGCAATCTCTAATTTAATGATTATGTCAGATTTTGAAGAGGACATTATGACTAAGGATTTTGCTGGCTTGATGTTAGTTGTCTGACTTTAATCACAGAGATCCTCTTCAAGTAAAATATCTGATTTTTCTCCTAAGAATCTGAGTTTACTCTTTTTTTCCTCTTGTTTGGTAGTGCTCTCTCTCTTCTCCTCAAAAGATTTTATTTATATACACACATATACATATATGTATATATATATACATGTATGTATCTTTTAGAACTGTATCCTCCTAGTAGAATGTTAGCTTCTTGTGTGTAAGGGTTGTTGTTTTGTTTGTTTGTATTATACTTATAATCCTAGTACCTAATATTTTCTCTTGTACATATTGACTTAATAAATACTTATTGGTTTGAAACCATGGATATTTGGGTCTTTTCAGCCTGGTTAGTTGATGTGATACACATTTAGGGTAGATAATCTATAGCAGTGAAAATCCCCATGCAAACTTTTTTTTTTTAAATTTTTGTTTATTTTCTTCTATCAATGGCATTCATTAGGGTGTGATTACTCTCTTCCCTACACCCCTTTCCCTCCATGCACACATGCAGTGGTTCCACTCAGTATTTAGAGAAATCATTGATGACCTCATTTCAGTCAATCCAAGCAACAGCATGATGCTAGCCTAACTACTACAGAGTACCCAGAAGTTATGTAAGACATGATCCCTGCTTTCACAATGGTTCTAAACTGGTTGATGAGACAAAACTAAAATGTATTTGTTAACACTCACTGTGGGTTCACTCCCCCAGCATGCATTGGCACTGGTAGACTGGGTCTCCAGAAGGGGGCTTGTAATACTTTCAGTATTCTAGAGGTAACCCTTTGGGTGACTAATCTCCTAATTTATAGCTCATGAGCCTTTACCAAAATGCTTCCCCTTAACCATCTGCTGGTAGACTCAGATGGCTCTTTAGCAAAGGTATTTATTCAAATTGCATAGCAAGAATAGTAGTTAGAAAGTATTTCTGGCCCCCCTTCCCAACCTGGAGTATATTCTCCCATAAACATGTACAGAATCCTTGGGACGTGGGGGAAGAGTAGACATAAACTTCCAATACAGTTGTAGTAACACATGTGGATAACAAACATGACCAAAGCAACTCATAACCAAAGACTCAAAATCCTTTTTTTTCCTCTTGAGAGTCTGTATGAAGTTTGTTCAGGGTGTGGCATCAGTAATGGATGAGTCATTCCACTACAGAGCTGAGCTGACTCTTCAAATGACATGGTGTTTACTTTGTACAGATGGCTCAATTGGGTTTGCTTCTCACAGTTGGATCACTGTTGGACTGAGTCAAGTATGTCACTTAGTTCCCGAGATATATCATCATTAGTCTTAGTTCCTTCTGGGCTGGGTCAGTCAGGATGCTTGACTACTGGACTAGGATAAGGATATTACTCTACCATGGAACCAGGCAAGTCACTGTCACTGGGAAGTTCCTGATGGGATGGGATGAGCAGGAAACTCTGACACTGGGTTCTTTCTAGGTTGCAGCTTCTCTGCCATATGGATCACTTTGCTGGACTTTGTGGATTTACTCTTTGTTGAGTAAGTGCAGTCTTTCACTAACTCTCCTCATCTCTGCTATTGCCTTCCCTCTGGAATTACTTCCCATGTATAGTTTGTATCTTCTATGTACATAGTTTGCATTTTGTCTCTCACCATTAGAATATGAGCTTTTAGAGGGCAAAGATGGTTTGTTTTTCTTTCTTTTTATTCCCAGCACTTAACACAGTGCCTGTCACGTAGGTAGAGCTTAATAAATTGGAGTGTTACAGTGATTTTTTTTTCAGCTAGAATACTTCTTTGCTTTTTCAGCAAGGACCACTATCTTAGTTACTTTAGGGCTGGCAAAAGCTTCAGAACTTTGGCCCATAAACTTGTCATCTCCAGGCAGGAGGTAGGAGGGAGCTAGCCTCTCTTTTTCAATAGTCCTGCTTGGCTTAGAGATGAATAAATTAGTCTCTGGTAGGTTCATGTATATACTTCTTTATAGACACAAAAATTTAAGTAACATTTTTTTCATGGCCTACCTAGATGCTCCAACCTAATTTCTTTCCTTCTCAGAAGCTGAATAGAAATAGCATCTATCTAAAGAAATAAACCAGACAGAATTTTAACCAACAGTACTGTAGCCAACAAAAAGCCAGCTACCTGGTTTTTTGACATTTAATATGGCAGTTGCTTTAGTAACCACATCCTAGGGAAGGATATGCACAGTACAAAACAGTGGCATCCCAATTTAGGGAAAGTGATTTGTCTAAACTTCAAATAAATTCTTTAAATATCTTTCCAAGGAGGAATTAATAGGTGAGAAAGATTTGATTTTAAAGTTTCCCATTCAAAGAGAAAATGCATTTTCCTCTATTCTAATATTTGTATTAAATAACTCTGATAAGGGGCTCATATATAACCAACTAATGGAAATATATAAGACCAAATGCCATCCCCCAATACACAAGTGGCCAAAAGATATGAACAAAAGATTCTCAAAAGAATTGTAAGCTATTTTTATTTATGTGAAAGAATGTTTCAAGTCACTAAAGGTGAGAGAAATATAAGTCAAAACAATCCTGAGGTTTCACTTCATACCCTGCCCCACAAGTTGGAAAAGATAATAAAAGATGGGGCTACTCAATGTTGGAGGGTTGTGGAAAGACTGAAATACTAACATATTATTAGAAAAGTTGTAAATTAGTACTGTCATTTTAAAAGGCAATTTGGAATTATACAAGTAAAAGTGGCTGAAATGTTCATGCCTTTTTTTTTAAATTTAGTATGATCTTCAACTATGTTATTTATTTATTTTAAAAAACATTTGGGTTAAGTAACTTGCTCAAGGTTACACGGCCAGTTATTTCTGGGTGTGGTGCTAAGTATCTGAGCCCGGATTCTATCCCCAGGTAATCCCGACACTGGAGCCAGTGCTCTTACTCGCCTAGCCACCTGGCCGCCCCTGTTCATGCCTTTTTTTTGGGTTGTTTTTGTTTTTATTTATGTCTGTTGTTTTTATATCATATTCATTTCCAAATATATGCTTTCCACCCTGCCAGTGAGTTTTTTCTTGTAACAAATATTAAAAAAAATTAAAAGCATAAAACAAAACTTACAAAAAAAAATGGTTCATCAAAACTTGTTGACATATCAACTTCTGACAGTACACCTAACATTTCTTTCCTATAGGACCTTATCACTCTCCAATGAAGGGAAGGAGTTAAGCTTTGGCAGTAGAACTAAATGTATTGTTATAATGCCAATGCAATATTCACAGCACCCACGGTGGCTATGAATATGCTGGTGTAGTTGTGAATCACAAAATGTAATAGACTCTCCACATGGAGGACAGAACCAAAGCATTTATTCAAATACCAGAAAGCCAAATCCCCAAACCAGAAAGTCAAATTCATCATAGTAACCACGAAGTTGGTACACATGGCCCAATGCAGTGAACACCAACATTCCTAAGTCTTCCCAAGCCTTCCCTTCGTCTAGCCTTCAAAACAAAACAGGCTCTCTTAAGCAATAATGCCCCTCTTTCATTCACCACAGCTGCTCAGCCTCCAAGCTGCTTGTTCCCAGCAGTTCTGGCTCTCTAAGTTCCTTCCTGCTCCACCCTTTCAGCAAGCTCCTTCCCCCATGGGCTCCAAGTGATTACATTTGTCTTATTAAGGGGCGGGGAAGATCTTCAAATCCCCATTACCATTACAATTATTATCCCCATTTTGAAGTGGAGAAAACTCAGATGGAGAGGTTAGGTGCTGGCCCATACTTATACAGAAGATTAAGTATTTATGCTGAGATTTAAACATAGACTCTCCTGATTTCAAACCAATATTCTTTCAACTTGTCCCATACTTCTTTTCCAGGAGACTAAGATGATCAGAAATTCAATGAAAGGGAATTAACATAGTTTTAGGAGTTTTGGACCAATTTTTGGACCAATCAATCATGAAGTGTTACCTAATAAAGACTTTAATGAACAAATGTTCATTTTTAACATCTTTTCCAGGTTGGTGCCTGAAGGTATATGGCTCCAGAAGTTTTAGAGGGTGGTATAAACTTTCAAAGGGATGCATTTCTGAAAATAGATATGCATGCCACGTCCTGTGGGAACTTGTCTCCCACTGTACTGCTGTAGATGGTAAGCAAAAGTTTTGCCTGTCTTTTTTAAGAAGATAGTATAAAGTATTGTGATAGTAATGGCAATTAAAGATTCCCCTGTATTGGCTTGGTTTTCAAATTGATTGTGTTAAAACCCAGAGCTTGTTAATCCCACCTGTGGGATGGACTTTTTGATGTGAAAAGAGAGTCCTGAACTGGGAGCAGCTGGTGACGTAGATTTGGAGAGATAAGAGAGAGGCGGAAGATCTTTTTGGAAGCAGCACCTCATGGAGAGAGAGAGACTAAGAGAATTGCTGGTGGCCGCTTTGAATTGCCCTGGACTTTTGAGACTTGCCCCCTGAGCTGCCAAGGACTGAGGAGACATGGCTGTTTTGCTGGTACTTTGTCTGTCTGTTTTGATGTTATTTTGCCAGATTTGTCCACTGGTGAAAGACAGTCCTTTTGTTGAAGAAGTCCTGGAACCTGGCTGTTCACTAAGAAGCCCTGAGACTGTCCTGCAGACAGAGAGTGAATACTGTCCACTGGTGAGGGACAGTGCTGTTGTTGCAGGGGTCTGGAGACTGTCCTGCAGACAGAGTGAATACTGTCCACTGGTGAAGGACAGTGCTGTTGTTGCAGGGGTCTGGAGACTGTTCTGCAGACAGAGTGAATACTGTCCACTGGTGAAGGACAGTGCTGTTGTTGCAGGGGTCTGGGAGCCTTTCTGTTGGTTCAGAAGCCCTGAAGAAGGATTTTCTTGTTGTATGTTTACAGAAATCCTGGGAGAGGGCTTTGCTAATGTGTTCAGGGGTTCTAGGACTGTTCTACAGACAGAGGATGAATTCATGAAGGGACTGGCAATGTATCTTATGGCCTTGCTAAGCCTTTTCTCCCCAGGAACTAAGATTGCTGAGAACTTGCCTCATGTCAAGATGAAGAAAAGACCTCCATTTGGGTATTAAGTGCTGTGTTTAAACTTGATGTAACTCTGGGGTAGATTCAATTGTGATCCAGGGGTGGGGAACTTTTGACCTTATGTTTGGAAACTAATCTCCATTTGAGAAGAGGGACTTTGTGGTGGATTAAATTAAGGTATAGCCTAGGGGTGAAGTATTTAGAACAGAGACTTTGTAATTGATTGAATGATTGGAAGGTCCTGGGGTGGGGTAGTACTTGGAGATTGTTTAATCGTGCTTGGTAAATGCTGTGTTTGGAATGATGTCATGTTTTGATCTTCTCTGTTCTTGGTTGGTCACTGAGTGGAATGGAGAGCACCTATGCTGGTGTTCTGAACCTTGGGAAGTTGCCTTTCCTTGGCATTATATTACAAGTATGTGTCCCAACTAGCTAAACTTGGATAGAGTATTCAGGTTATTTTTACTTCCCAGTTTTAATATTTTTTCCCCTCAGAATCCAAGCTTCTTGAGGTCAAGGACTGTTTGGTTTCTGTCTTTGTATCGCTAGTGCCTAGCATGGTGTCAAACACACAATAGATACTTAATAAATGCTTTTAAATGCTTGTTGAACTTATTCTTGAAGCCATAATATAAGTATTTAAAATCGAAAGTCATGGCTTAGCACATGATATAGGAAACCGTGACCTGAAGGTACTGGTTTATATGATATTTCCTTTGCAATTGCTCTTGTCAGATATAAGGTACTTTTGGGTCATATGGGGAATCAATCAACAAGTATTTATTAAGCATCTAATAGACACTGTGTAAGGAGCTGAGGTTATAAGTCCAAAGAATGAAGTGATCCCTACTTTCAGGGGGCTTAAATTCTAATGGGAGAGACAATATATATATAATATACACATATACTATATATGTATAGGTGTATATAAATATGTGTGTATGGACATGCTTTATACACACACACACAAATGTGTATATGTGTATATATGTATCATAAATATAAAAAGTTTTTTTTTCTTTTTTGGCTTTTTGGAGCCTGGGTCTTTCCATCTTGCCCAAGTTGGAAATGGCCACTCAGTGGACTTGATCATATCTGCCTGGGCTGGTTGACCCTTCCTTAGGAATCTCAAACTTTTTTCTATGTCTTCCTATTGAATTTTGTGGAAATATACAGAAAGTCTGATGATTTATGGGAGTTTATTTTACATTCTCCTATCTTTATGAAATTATTGATTTTTTCAACTAATTCTAAATTTAATTTTTGTGATTCTCAAAGTAATCTACCATATACCAGGTTAAATAAATATTTTCATTTCCTAATTTTATTGTAAATACCTCTTAACAATTCTTTTTTTGCAAACAATTTTTACAAAATCAGAATTGTTTAAAATTTTTTTTTTAATAAAATTATCTTGTAAATATATCTGGGTCTTTTTTTTTTTGGTAGGAGTTTCTTTATTGATTGTTCAACTTTTTTGTTTTAGATTGAGTTATTTAAGTTCTCCATTAGAAATAGACAATTTAATTGTTAATCTTGATATTTTATATTTTTGTAAAAATGCTTCCATTTCTTTAATTAAGGACTGTTTGTTATTCTCTGCCAGGCACAATATTAAATACTTTAGAAATATCATTTCATTTGATCCTCACAACAACTCTGGGAGGTAGGAGCTACTATTATCCCCATTTTACAGTTAAGGAAATTGATACAAAGAGAAGTTAAGGACTTGCCTATGGTATTAGTATCAGGCTATTAAGTATCAGGTGTTCCTGACTCCAGGAGCAGGGCTTTATCCATTATGCCACTTAGTGTAATGGTAAGGGAATTTGAAGATCTTCCCTGACCCTTAATAGGCCTATGAGAATTTGAAGATCTTCCCTGCACCTTAAGAGGCCTATGTGATTGTATGGGGCCCATGGTGGGAGGAGCTTCTTGAACTAGATGAGCAGGAAGGGTGAAGTCAGGGAGTGAGACAGGGCTGGGAGAGAGGTAATAAGCAGGCAGAACAGAACAGCTAGTGTGAATGAAAGAGGGAGGATTTTTGCCTGGGGGAACTTGTTTTGGGTGGAGGCCTGGTGGAGGGAAAGCTTGGAGATATTTGTGTTCTCTGCATTGGTGACATGTGTGGACTTTGTCTTAAAAAGAATGCTTGGGGTGTCAGTGCTCCCTGGGTTGGCAATGTGTATGGACTTCTTTGTTACTGTGATGAATTTGTCTTACTGGTATTTGAATAAATGTCTTGGTTTCATCTTTAAGGAAGAGAGTCTGTTATATCTTGCCATTCAAACCTGGGAATACACCTGTATATTCATAGCAGTTGCTGTTTAGCTATCTCATGATCACTTTTCTTGGGATATACCTGGGCAAAATAGTTTCTTTGAAAAATTTTAAAATTTATTTAATTTTTAATTTATGGACTAAAACAAGCATTTCTGTATTAGCATAATAAAAAAGATTATTGTGCATGTGTGAAAGGAATGGGAATTTGAAGATCTTCCCTGCCCCTTAATAGACCTACAGGGGAATTTGAAGACCTTCTCTGCTTTGAAAGTAAAATCTACCCCCTAACAGGCTGACTGTAGTCACATAGAGCCTGTGATGGAGGGAATTTGCTAAAGGGTGCAGCAGAGCCCACAGGAAACTTCCCTGCTATGAAGATAAACTCTGCCCCCTGACAGGCTGAATGTAGTCACATGGAGCCTGTGGCGGGAGGAGTTTTGATGAAAGGAAGCAGAGCCCACAGGAAGCTGATTCAGAGATAGCCAGGTAGGGGGTGGGGGTGGGGGAAACAGAGGCGCTCAGGCAAGGAGATAGAGAGTTTTGTGAGTAAATATTGATCTTGTATTGGTTTGTGGGAAGGCTAAAGGATGGCATGGCTCTCAATGTTATTATGGCTTCTAAATATCTTTGGTTCTATGATGGAATCAGTTTACTGGTTATGGATTTGGTTTTCTGGTGTCTAAATAAATTCTTTAGTTCTATCTATCTGGAGAGTTTGGCATATTTCGTGACTGAATGTCATACTTACAGTCATGGTCTTAATCGTGATCGTGGGTGCTGTAAATATTGCATGAAACTGCAAGTCTTTTATGCACAACTTGCTATTCCTTTTAAATATGTAATAAAGTTTTTTTTATCTCTCTCTGCACCTCCCTCCAAGATGGCTACCATTAGACACATATATGTGTATGTATGTATGTGTGTGTGTATGTATAAAATCATTCTATACATCTTTTTATCAGTTCTTTCTCTGGGTACAGATAGTGTTTCCTTCACATGTCCTTTATAGTTAATTTAGGTATTTATGATAGTCAAAATGACTTATTTGCACAAAGTTGTTTTAAAAACAATATTGCTGTTACTGTATACAATGTTCTCTCTCTTCTGCTCATTTTTCTCTTCATTATTTCATGGAAGCCTATGTTTTTCTAAGATCATCAAGCTCATCATTTCTTATAGCATGGCAGTATTCCATCATGATCATATATCAAAACTTGTTCAGCCACTCCTCAAATGATATTAATCCCTGCAATTTCTAGTTCCTTGCCACTACAAAGAGAGCTGCTATAAATATTTTAGAACATATAGGTTCTTTTCTCTTTTCCCCTAATTATATTTGGAAACTAGTAGAGTTATTCCTGGGTCAGGGGTATAGGCAGTTCAATAACTCTTTGGGCATAATTCCAGATTGCTCTCCAAAATGGGTGGATCAGGTCACAATTCCACCAACAATGAATTAGTGTCCCAATTTTTCCACATTCTCTCCAATATTTATCAATTTCCCCTTCGATCATTTTAGCCAATCTAGGTGTAAAATGATATCTCAATGTTGTTTTAATTTGCATTTTTCTAACAATAATGGTTTTGAGCATTTTTCAATGACTATAAGTTGTTTTGATATTTTTTATTGAAAAACTGCCTGTTCATAGCCTGTGACCTTTTATCAATTGGGAAATGACTCACAGTCTTACAGATTTTTACAAAAAATTTTACATTTTAGATATGAGACCTTTATCTAAGAAAGTGTCTATAAATTTTCTAGCCCAATTTTCTGCTTTCCTTTTGATCTTGTTTACATTTGTTTTATTTGCACAAAATGTTTTATAATTTAATGTAATTGAAATGATCCACCTTATTGTCTTCTCTATCTCTTGTTTATTCAGAAATTGTTCACCTATCTATGAGCCTGATATGTCCTCACTCGTGTTTTCCACCATTTCCACCATTCCCACCACTTGAGAATCATTTAGTCAGCCAGCTGTAAATAGTCTTTAGAAAGAAAGAAGGTATTTATGATAATAACAGTTAGCATAAAACTTTCCAGAAACATCTGCCACATACTTTCCCACAAGTATAAACTAATTACAAGGAAAAGTGGGCTCTTGCTTAGAGAGAACAAGTGGCAAAAGGGTAATTCACAGTTCAGGTTCCCAGAAGTCCTTTTTTACTCTTTTATGGGATGCATAAAAGAAATTCCCCTTAGCCATGGTGCAATTTATTTCCTTTACTCCCTATAAAATCTTGAGATACATACATTGCCATCAGCTTATTTAAGGATGCAGGTAGTGCACCAGTGAGAAGATGGGAGCTGTTGCTGACCTGGGGGAACAAGTATTTTTAATGCATACTTGCTATTATTACATACTATTCTATGGATATGCTGTTCTCTTGTGACATGCATATATGTCCCATATGTAATTTAGACCTATAGTCACCGAAGTAGCCTGTTCATCAAAGCATTACACTAGTCTATGCTTATTGTAGTTATGGTTTATCATGTCCTGTTGGGATGTATAACCACAAACATCAAGTGCACTAAAATTAATTTTTCAAAATTGCAACATTTTTGACTTCATTAAATAATGTAGTAAGACAACAGAGAACTGCTGATGCCATTGCTAATGTCATCACTGTGACTTTGAACTAAGGTGAAGAAGGGAAGAATGCTGAGATGCTAAGATGAAGATAAGTAGTTAAGCTATGCAGAAAATACATGGAACAGCTGCAGAATGGCTAGAGTGTTTCATGCTCCTGTGAACACAAATGATATTTGTACTTTTTTTGTCTGTCCTTTGCTTCATTCCCACTCTTGTTCTTTCTCTCTTTGGGGATGTAGTTTTAAATTGCTTTCCAAAATGGTTGAATCAATTCATAGATCATCAAGACTGTTTCTTAATTTAATCTAATTTTTTAGTTAGCAAGCACTTTCCCTCTTTCTACCCACCCATCCATAAATTTGACCAAACCAAACATTTTTATGACAAATATGGATAGCCACACAAAGTGAATTGGTCATGTTGAAGAATATATTTCCAATTCTTCATCTTGAGTGAATCATCCCTCTGTCTGTTCATATTGTGACATGTTACTATGTTACTATACTATAATATTACTATTATTCTATCAATTGTTCTCTTGGTTCTTCTCCCTTTGCTTTTCATCTCTTAAGTTCTTACATCCCCAAGATTCTCTAAAAACCATTCATTTCATCATTTATTAAACCACAATAACATTCCATTATATTCATATTTCATAATTTGTTCAGCTGTTCTTGGGAAACCTCTTGGTTTCTATTTCTTTGTCACCACAAAAAGGAGCTACCATGACTCCTTTTACTCTTTCTTTGATCTCTTTTGGGATATAGGCCTAATTGCTATTGGTCGTTTGATCTATAAAATATATTTATATTGCTTATCTCATAGGATTGTTTTTGTGAGGAAAGTACTTTACATATTATCAAGTGATATCATTAGGTCAAAAGGTATGCACAGTTTAATGACTTTGGGACATGCTTGTAAACTGATTTCCAGAGTGGCTGGCTCAATTCACAGTACTACTAACAGTGCGTTAATGTACCTATTTTTCCCATGGCCTCTTCAACAATTATCATTTCTCTTTTTTTTGTTGTCTTTGCCAATTCAACGGAAGAAAAGTGGATTCTCAGGATTGCTTGAATTAGTATTTTATTATTATTGACTTGGAGCCTTTTTTTTCAGTTAGTTCTTGATAACTTAGATTTTTTTTCCTTTGAAAAAGGCCTATAAATAATCTTTGACTATCTAGCTATTGAAACAGATGGTGATAAAGTGGATAAAACACTAGGCCTGGAGTCAGGAAGGGCTGAATTCAAATATAGCCTCAGGTCTTACTGGTTGTGTAAACCTGAGGAAGTCACTTAACCTCTATTTGCTTTAGTTTTCTCAGTTGTAAAATGGGGATAGTAATTGCACCTACCCTGTAGGATTGTTGTCAAGATAAAATGAGTAAATTTTTGCAAAAAAAAACCCCAAATACACACTAATGATTGTGCCTGGCACATAGTAGGTATTATATAAATGCTTACTCCTTTCATTATAAATTTGAAAAAATTCCTTATACATGTTGGAAATTAGACCCTTGTCAGAGTAACCTATTGAAAATGCTTTTCTGGGTGGAGCCAAGATAGCAGAGTAAAAACAGGAACTTGCTTGAGCTCTTGCCCCAACCACCTCCAATACCTGTAAAAAATTACTCTAAACAAATTTTAGTGCTACAGAACCCACAAAGTGATAGAGAGAAACAAATCTTCCACTGAAGACAGCCTGGCAAGCTGACAGGAAGAGTCTATCACACCCAAGCTGGGAGCAGAGGGCAGTCCCACATGAGCCATGCTGGCCTAAACCCATGGGACAGACCTGCCATAGCAGACTTCAGGAGACTGAATCACTGGCATTTGTAGTGGTTTCCAAAGTCTCAACCCATAAACGCCAAAGAGAAAGTCAACAGTCAGTGGGGAACTCTGTTGGAACTGGGTGAGAGAAGAGTGCTGTCTGGCCCCTTCCACTGGGGTGGAGGAGGTGGCAGCAGATGCAGCTTTTGCCACATGGCTGCCTCCTGAGCTCCGGGCCTGCAGATTGTAGGGGGACCCAAGAAACCATTCAGAGGTTAATTACTCTTGCTTTGAAATGCTTGGATCAGGGTCATGCAGTCTTGTGTGGTGGTCCTGGGGTGAGGCGCACTAGCATGGCAGAGCTTGTTGAGATTGTGGAGGGGCAGTTATCCTCACAGTTATGAGGCAGGTGCCTAGATAAAGCTCTGACAATAGCTGCACAAAATCCCAGAAATTTGGGACACAGCACTCTCCACTTTAGAAGCAGAGTTCTACTCTGACAAAGAGCTCAAAAGTAAAATAATTGGCTGGCAAGATGAGCAAACAGAGGAAGAGTAATCAAACTATAGAATCATTTTTTTGGTGACAAAGATGATCAAAATACAGAACCAGAAGAAGACAACAAAATCAAAACTCCTGCATCAAAAGCCTCCGAGAAAAATATGATCTGGTCACAGGCCATGGGGGAACTCAAGAAGGATTTTGAAAATCAAGTAATAGAAGTAGAGGAAAAACTGTGAAGAGAAATGAGAATGATGCAAGAAAAGAGGGAAAAGTGAGTCAACAGCTTGCTAAAGGAGACCCAAAAAGATACTGAAGAAAAAAATATCTTAAAAAATAGACTAACTCAAATGAAAAAAGAGGCCCAAAAAGCCAACGAGGAGAAAAATGCCTTAAAAAGTAGAATTGACTACATGGAAAAGGAATTTCAAAAACTCAGTGAAGAAAATAATTCCTTCAAAATTAGATTGGAGCAAATGGAAGCTAATGACTTTATGAGAAATAAAAATACTATAATACTGATCCAAACAAATGAAAAAAATAGAATGCAATGTGAAAATGCTTCCCTCCCTCCCCCACAAGTTGACTGTGCCCTTTCTAATTTTAACTGCATTACTTTTGTTTGTGCAAAATCTTTTTAATTTTTTGGAATCAAAATTGTACATTTTATTTTCTTTGATCCTTTTTTTGGACTTAAATTCTTTCCTTATCTAGAGATCCCAAAGTTACTTTCTTCCTTGTTCCTCTAATTTGTTTTTGATTGTCATCTTGCTATATAGTATTAAGTACTGTACTGGTCTATACCTAATTGCTGTCAAGCTGATCTCCAGTTTTCTCAGGAGAATTCGTTAAATGGTGAGTCCTTTGCCTAGTATCTGGGATCTTTGGGTTTTTCAAACACTACACTATTATGTTTGTTTCTGCATGTTGTATACTTAATCTGTTTTACTGACTTTTCTACTTTTTAAATGGCATCAAATTATTTTGATGATTATTGCTTTTTTTTAGCATGGTTTGGGAATTGGTACTACTATGCTCCTTTCCTTCACACTTTCATCATTATTTCCCTTGACATTTTTGCCCATTTGTTCTTCTATGTGAATTTTGTCATTATTTTCTTAAAAATTTTTTTTTCTGTCTCTATAAAGTAATTCTTAGGTAGTTTCATTGCTATGGCAATATTATATAGGCAGTATTATAATTTTAAGAATAGAATTACAATTCTATAACATGTTATATATTTTTTCATATATTATATATTTTATTTTTTTATGTATAACAATATATAATTACATATAATATAAGTAGGCTTGGTCTACCTTTTCAATGTTTTAGTTTTGCTTAAGTTTCTTACCTCCCTGCCCTTTTAGATTATTTATTGTAACAGGTAGGGAGGCAATGGGGTGTAGTGTGTAGAAAGCTAGCCTTAGAACTAGTAAGATCTGGGGTCAAGTTTTTCCTCATATATATTGGCAGTATAACTCTGGACTAGTCACTTATTGTCTCAGTGCCCCAGGCAACTCTTTTAAGATTATTGATAGAGGAAGTTTCCACACCCAAAGGTTCTTTATATTAGTGAAATCCCAAGTCCCATTTCTGTCTTTATTATCAGGGTTTATTATCCTTCTCCGGGAGAAGGAAGCGGGGAGAATATATGTGTAAATGTAGGTAATGCAAAAATAAAAAAAATCAATTAAAATTTAAAGTATTTTGTATTCATTATATTCCATTATTTCTTATACCATAGTAATATTCTATTATGTACCATATGTACCATAATTTATTTAGTCATTTTGTCTAGTTTCTGGAATCCTCTCTTGCTATTCATATATCTCAAAGAATGTATAAGTGAGAAGCACCACCAAAGAACTAACCACAATTAATCATGTTTCTGTTGGTTATATTCAAACTTTTGCTATTTGTTAATTACTTGGGTCTTTTCCTTTGTCTTTTTTTTAATATTTGATTTTTCATTTATTTCCTTTTTGTAGGGGGAAATTAAATGAAAAAAACTTTTATTTGCATCTTAAAATTGTGATTTTAAATGTGCAAGCTCAGGGTTCCAGAAGCAACATATACTTTACATAGGGCATTTGGGATTAACCTACTAAACTGATTTGGCCTGTAAGAGCTCATAGGCATAATTTTCTTCCACTTTTCAATAAGCTAGCTTTTTGCAATACAAACTTTCCAACTTTTCATTACATTCTTATTGTGTGGGTCTTTTTATAAATACTGAAAAGTATGAAATTTTTGTAAAGACAAGAGGAAGGAAAAACACCAAGCTAATTTTAAAGTAACTTCTTGTCTTCTCTCTTCCCCTCTCCCTTGAAATTCTGGTAAATGCCTCATTCTCAGGGTGTATGGGCATTTTAAAGATTTCTGTCAAATCAGTCAGAGTAGCTCTCCCACAGTGATAGGTGTTCCCTTTTCAGTTCAGTAATCACATATCTTTGACTGGTTCATGTCTGCTTTTGTCCACTTTTGACCTACATGTTCCTGTGAGGGACATCTTTGTCTCACTTTTCTTTGGTCATTGAGTTCATGTACCTCAATAGGCTAAGATTTTGCAGTCCATTAACAAGAATTCTCAGCTTAGCCCTAGGCCACCCAGAAGCCCCAGTTGCATGTTCTCTGTGAATAGCTTCACTGGTGGCCCATTTAAATGTGCTAATGTTAGAAAAAAAGGGGGGGAGGAGGGGCTGAACAGGGGAGCCAATGTACACCATTGCTCAGGCAAAGTGATTGCAGCATCTAACAAAGCCTCCCCTGTGGTGATGTTAAGCAGAGTTATCAATAGTGTAGAGGCTGAACAAGGACTAATGCTCCAATCATGTCATCAACAGGTGGCACAGATGCAGTCACTTTAAAACAGAAATCATTGTGCATAATTTACTAGTAATTCAATCCTCATTTCAGATTTTAACCTCCAGATAAATGTGCAGGTGTGCCTCCTTTTTCTCACCCTGTGGTAGGCCCTATTGAATTGGTTTTGGGGGTACAAGAGGAAATGGGTATTGTTTGTTTCCAACTTTGCTTAGGTTTACACTCCCTGCAGAGGAAGCTTCTTAAAACCTCTTCTCTCTCATAGCTGTCCAAAAACAGAGGAAGTATTTTCTCAAGACTTGGTAAAGGAGCAAAAATGAGGAATTTCAGTTTAGTGAGGAAATAGAGTGAAAATACTGCAGCTTCATGTAACCCCAAGTCATTAATATTCAGGCTAAAATATCCTGATTCACAATTAAAGTATTACAACATGACCACTGAACCAATTCTTTTTTCTCCCCTAATAAGAGCAAATAAGAAGTCATAGGAAAAAAAAGATGATTAGCTTCCAGTTCTGACTCAGTATATATTTTAGCATAAAAAATACAAAAGGAAACAAAAATTCAGCTTTTTAGTTAACAGCTTAAAGAGCATGAAACAAAATGCAAGATATACTGCTAGGTCTTTGAATTCTTTATAAGCATATATTTATTTACATGAGTGCTCCAGAGGGCCACTCTGGACAAGAGCCATAAAAAAAGTAAATTATCTAAGGTCATAGTGCTTTCCAAGAAGATGAACCAGGGAATAATTGTGGGTAGATGATTCTGTATTAAGACCTAGAGGACCTTTAATCAATCTCCAGCCAAACAACCCAGTGAAGGTCTAAAAGTACATCAGAAAACACAATGATAAAGAAAACTGAAAAGAAATAGTTATAAGGTCATCTATTCAGTTCAGGGGACAAAAGCCTGCCAGATCTTGCAGGAGCTCCAAACAGAGATGATCCAGGGTAGTTGAAAGCAAAATGTGTGAGCCACAAAGAAAGTGCCTAAGAAACAAGGTCAGAGCAGTGCCCAGGAAGCCTAGAGTCCAGGTTCTTTTTCTTTTAGCTCCACCATCCAAGAGTATATGATAGAGCAGAGTCTGTTCCACCAAAACCCAAAGCCTGATCCAGAAACAGGCTAAAAGTAAGAGTAAATTAAGGAATATGCTGAGCACACTGAAGAAATTCTAAGGCTTAGAAAAGCCCAGGTAAATACAGAACAAGACAGTAACTCCTTAATAAGGCCAAATAGAGATATGGAGGAAAGAATATCCCAGTCATAAGGATAAAAAGGGTGTCTGGAAGAAATTAAGCAAGACACACAAAATGTAATAAATGTAAATGTAAAGGAAATTATAGCTAAGGAGGAAAAATAGTAAGGATAATTAACAGCTGAAAACAGACAATAGTAAACTTTAACCAAGATTTGAACTCTGAAAGTTAGAATGGATCAAAGACTCCATGAGATAACAAGCAACGTTAGAACAAAATAAAAAGTCTAAAAATAACAAAAGAAAATGTAAAGAATGTATTATAAAAAACAACTCACCTAGAAAAGAAGTCAAGGAGTGATAATCTAAAAATCATTAGATTGTGTGAAAATCCTAACTAAAACAATAGAAACATGATTCCTTCCTCTGAAAAGCCATTCCCAATGAGTATTCTGAAATTTTAAAGGACATTCTGAAGGATCAAAGCAGCATTTGGGTCATCGTCACAGATGTAAGTACATGGCAATCTCAAGATCACGCAACAGACAAAGGCTGTTATGCCTTTATGTATAGGAATCTACGAAAAAATATTATTTTTTCACTCTTCACAAAGCCCATTTCCTGTCTTTAAAATCACGAATACAACAATGAGCATCCAAAATATAGCTAGGTATTTATTCCTGAAGTTTGAAACTTAGTATTTAGGAATAAAGATAGTGAATAAACAAAAAGCATCTCAATCAAGATGAAATGATTGAAATATTTTTTTTCATAATGCTGATATTTCAAAGCTTCCAACAACTGAAAAGGTCACTAAGAATCTGTATTTGTTTTTATCAGAGAGTGGTAATGAAAGGTAGGGTGCTCTTGGATTATTCGACTCTACTAGTCCTAAAACAGATGTCTACTAGCCAAATCTGTCATATGGTTTAATTCTGAGTCCAAGGCCTCTGGGGTTTATAGCACAAGAGGTCAAGTCCAGCGTTGTGGAACATCGATTGGAATGGGGAGTGACTTAGAGAAGGGGGACTGTTAGGAGATTATTTTAATAGTCCAAGAAAGAGGCAACGAGGGCTTGTTCTAGACGGATTGTTGTGACGATTGTATAACTAGAGCTGACAAGCTTGGGACCTGATGTGATATGTGTATCACGAGCTCATCAAAGTCAGGCATTGTCTTTTGTCTTTCTTTGTGTCCCCACTTAGCGCAGTGCCTAGAACATAGTAGGTGTTTAATAAATGCTTACTCACTGACTGAAAAGGAGGAGTCAAATATGACATAGGAGTGCCGGAAAGGATGACCACACCCTTCACAGTAAAAAGGATGTTTTGGTTGAGTTTAGGGCAAATAGATATAAAGGGGTCTGTGATCCAGACCACTTTTCATCCATGCTCCGTCATATTTCATGACTTTGTTTCATTCAAGCACAGATATGATCTTTTGAGTAGTGCCTCTCACAACCATAAGGTGTTTTGAGAATAAGGGATGGCATGGAATTTTCCAAGTGGCACTTGTGTATGCATGTATGAGTAGCAGTTACTTTAGATTATAACTACCCTGATGGGCTGACACCTAGCTCAGCACAAGGAAGACTAGATGCCTGCACAGAAGAGGAAGGAGGCAAGAGTGGGAGAAGGTTTGATGATAAGGAGAGATGTGATTGTGTTTGAGACAAGTCTCATGATTGGTTTTTATAATGAAGCAAGATATGACCTGTGTTCCCATCCTTCAAATCAGTCACTCATACCTTGGGGTTGAAGTTCCCCACTTTGGAGACCACTGATCATATTTCAACAGGTCTGTCATTGCAACTCTTTCCTTATTAATTCTCTATTCTACTATAACAGCTGTTCCAAACCTTCTCTTCTCTCCTTAAACCTTCTACACACATCCCCAACATTCACAGATCATCTTTTATTGATGTTATAGGCTTATAGGAAGCTAGTAATAAAATGTCCCCATGTAAAAGGTGGTGTTGGAGAAGGAAATGGCAAACCATTCCAATTATCTTTGCCAGGAAAGCCCAAAATGTCACAAAGAGTTGCAGATAACTGAAACAACTGAATAACTACAAAGTAGGGGATGTCACATGGAAGGGAACATCAGCTTAGGTGTCAATATGTGGAAGAGATGGGGTTAAGGGAGAGGAGATGATTATCAGGCAAAGTAGTCTCTCCATTCCCTGACAGCTCTCTCAGGCTAGTCCTGCCTTGGCTTTAATTTTCCTGGAGGGATTATTTTTGTTTTCCTAGGCATCTTATGGAAGATTTCTCTGGCTTGTGGGAAATCTGGTTGAGTTTAATATTAGTTGCATGCCAATAAATATTTAATAACTGGCTCCACTCCCCCCAAGTGTATGCACAACACACTTTTAAGTTTAATCTGTATTATTAACACTCTACACCACTTTCTTAAATCTAGAAAACAATAAAACAAAAAATCAAACTCTGATTTGTAGTATTAGATTTCTGAGATACAAACATTTCAGCAAATGTCAAAAATTTAACAGTTGATTCTCACAAGACAGTTTTAGTTGACTGCAGCCATAATACTGAGGTCAGTATTCCTGATGTCTCATCTCTTGCTGAAGCAGGAGTTATGTCTCTTATCTCTTTGAAGAGATCAAAGTCTATTCCCAAATATCTGTCTATTGTGACAGTAAACATTCAACAAGGTGTAGATGGCCACAAAACTCCCCACTCCCCTTCTCCTCCACTTTTATCATACATGCAACGGACATGCATTGAATACAAAGAGGAAACAGTGAGGAAGCAAAAGCTGTGATTAATCACTGGCTGAATTTTAACCAGCAGTGAAGGACAGGCTTCAGTTTCTCCTCTTATCTCTTCCTCCCTTAACTAAGCAAGAATCAACCTGGGACTGGTAGTAAGCATCTTATTAGATCCTAGTGCCACTGTCCATAGTCAGAGTCTTCTAGAGTCTCAGAGAAATCAGAAAGGGGGGTAGGTATCTAGACATTTTGTACAACACTAAGACCTACCTATTATACTTCCTCTTATGTGGGGTTCGCAAATTAAAAATCTTTCAGATTCTTCCTCCTAGAAGCCTCAAAACTAAATTTTAAAAATCACCAAACTGAAGAACTTTGAACAAAAGCCATTTACTATTACTGAAGGCTGATATTTCTATGGCAGCATTCACTGGGCCACAGACTTGAAGCCAAAGGTTGTATTTAGAAAAGAGGACATTCCCCTTTAGCTCCCTTTCCCCCTTCCCTTTATCTTAAAGGAAAAAAAATAAAAATACACATATGTTTATATATGTATATATATATATATTTATCTTTTATCCACTTGACATCATTTCCCATTCTCTCCTCTGCTGCTATAATCTCCGTTAAAAGAGTGACTTATAGATTTATCAAGAACCATACTCTCTAAATGTACCTTTCATCTTGTCTTCTTTTAATCTTTTCATCAGATTGCCAACACAATTGATAGGGAAAAGGAATGATTGTGGTAGTATTCTGATTATATATACAAATATACAATCAATTTTATTTGCTTCTCACCCTACTGATTTTTAATTTTTCTTTGCCTAAGGTCATGTCACATGGGCTTGAGACCCAAAAGTTGACTGTAATACAAACTTCATTAACATAGTGCTTGGTCTTTAGAATTAGGAAGGAATAAGCAGGCCTAAGTCAAGGATCAGGCTCTTGCCCTAAGTGAAGGAAAAAGGAAGGGAAGATCTCTATCAGTCCCCATAAGGAGAAGACATCTTCAGACATAACATGTGTCAATGCAGTCTGTAAAAGTCTTGAAGTTCAAAGTTTGGGGAACTGATCAAGCATCTCTTCTTGGCCTTCATACAGCAGTTGGCTATGTCCCCAGCCCCCCTCAGGTGGTGTAAGGGTAATGTAATTCGACCTCTTTGTATTGGCAAGTAAGCAGGTACTTAGCACTTAGTAACTGATCAAGCATCAATCAAATCAAAACAATCAAAGATTGTTCTTTGTTCTAAATATTGTGACCACTTTGGTGAAAACTATGTGGCTCTTTTAATGATGAGCTGTTGTGAATACTATATTGTGATTTTCTGTGATAAATTGTAATATTGTGAATGCTGTACCTTGATTTTATGTCAATGTTTTGCTTTGATTTGTTATGGAATAAATAGGGTATTCGCTATACTGTGTAATCAGAACCTTAAAAGCTGTTCACAGTAGCATTCTTCTGGAAAGCTGCTCGTGCATGGCATTACAGGTGGGATATTAGACAAAGAGCAGCTCAGTGATGCTTGGAGAAGTATTCCTTATTCCTCCCAGGTTTCTAACCAGCAGGGCCCCCTTTGGCATGCTTGTCTATGGACTTGAAGGACCGGTTAAGCCACTGCCTCATCCACAGAGTTACCCCAAAAATGGTCATTTTTGGTGATTTGGTGAAGGATCCCTTTCTCATCAATGATGAAGAGACCCTTGAATGAAATTCCCTCATCTGCTTTTAAGACTCCATGATCCTGAGCAATGATATGTTTGGGGTCAGAGACCAATAACATATTTACTACTTATTCACTCTACCTTACTCTTTGAGGGAATTGACACAGGTAAGGTAACAGGAGTGTGCATTCACTGAAGTACTTGGCAGTTAAGTTTCTCAGATTCTTCAGATTGATCTCTGAATGCTATCATTTCTTGGGATACATAAAGGTGAAATCCAAGAGGTAAAAGAAGTTTTGTAGTTAGAAAGGCTGATATCTTTGAACTTCCCATCTAGCATAGTAGCTGTAGCTCTGAAACTGGGGGCTGGATACTGAATCCTGGCATTTCCTGCTGACATGCTTATAGTAATAGCTATACTTTCAAAGGCTACTTGGAGGATGCATGAACAGGTGAGTAGGAGTCGGGGAATGTAAGGATTCATTTTCAAGATGGGCTTCATGGTATGAATGCTCCTTTACATTAGAAAGTAGTATCAAATTCCATATAACTCTTTATTAGTTTATAACCTCTCCCCAGAGATAGTATTTCTGTCAAACACCTCAATGTCCATTCTCTTACTATCTCTTCTCTGGAGATGTTTCCTTCACAGTTGCCTCAGCTCAACTCTATTCCCAACACTATTCCCAACTCTATTCTCAACTCTATTCCCCTTATTAGCAAATTCTTGCACTTAATTATATTGATGCAAAGTTAACATTAAAAAAAGAAATATAAGTACCCCATCCCCAGAGGAAAAGGCTTTAGGTTCCCACAAAAGAACTCAATGGGAGAAAGAAGATAGAATGTTTAGACTGCTTTAGCGTCCTTAGGATATTACTTAGCACCACAGTTTATGTTCAATGTACATTATACTCAGTCAGTCCAACCAAACTTTCTCAGAATTCTGGACCCTTTCTTTGTGGAAATTGCCCCTGCTTGCGTTCCCAGTCTTCCATGTCTTTTAATAGTTTCTTCTATCTCTATGTATCTTCTTCCTCTCCACTTAGAGTCTCTTGGATTCATTTTTAAAGGTGACCCAGAAGCATGGCTTGTCATTCATCATCTATGGCATTGCTTGCTTTCAGAATCATTCATGTCACATGAAGGAATCAGTTGGCCACATTTTTATACTTAGTTTAACACTTTGTTATCTGGTTTACTTTTTTTGATTAGGTTTGAGAAAGAACAACTCTCTTCTATTGGACACTACCATACCAGCAAATTGTCATTTTAAATCTCTCCCTACTTTTTTAGCCAAGTTTGTTGATAATACTATATGTTCATTCCTGCCACTTTCTTTTCTAAATCCTTGAAAATTTGACTCCCAACTTATATCACTCAACTGAAACTGCTATTCCAAAATCAACAGTGATCTCCTAATTGCTAAATCTGAGGATTTTTTTCCTTAGTCCTCATCCTTCTTGACCTCTCTTCAGCATTTGATGCTTTCCCACATCCTTCCCTTTTTCCAATTTGGGTATTCATGACACTTCTTTCTCTTGATTTTTCCCTTAACTGCATTGACAACTCCCATCTCCTTTGCTGGATCAGTAACCACAACATTAACTGTACATAAATCCCAAGGCTCTGTCTTGGACCCTTTTCTCTTTTTCCTCCATGCTTTCTTTCTTGGTGACCTCATTCTGAATTTCTTTCAAGGCTTCCTACATGAGGCTTTTCTAATCTCCCATATGCTAATGCTTTTCTGTTTAATCAATTTATATTCATTTTGCCTCTCCTTCTCTATATACATTATATATGTTTTCTTGCTTGGCTAGATTGTAAATTCCTTGGAAGCAAAGAGTGTTTTCACTTTTGTCTTTGTATTGCCAAATGCCAGTCACATAGTAGGTACTTAATAAGTGTTTGTCAACTGATTAATTGAAACATGTCTTTAAACTATTTCTATGAGAAATGGAAACCAGAAGTTTTAACTTTAAAACCAAAATTAGTGGAATAAATTCCCAGACTAAAAAAAAGTGTGTGGTTGAAAAGTAGCTGAATGTTTCTGACTGTATATACTGGTTGTAGTCTCAACTTTTTTCCTTAGTTCAGGATAATTTCCAATCAAATGGATGAGGTTTTTGCAAATATGCTTAAATTCAGAGGTGTTTAAAAAAGCTGATGAATCCTACAATCTTGTATATATCTTAGGTAGAATTTTGCCTTAGACCTGCAAAAAAAGTGACCCACTTTTTAATTATGTTATAGAAAATGAATTGAAAGAAAAACTGAAACAAATTGCAACTTGGGCATTTTCTTCTTTGTTCTTTCTTCTCCCCATCCCTTCCCTCCCTCACTTTTTAAAGGTGAGAATTAAGAAATAATTTCTCTCTTCTACTCCCCACCATGCCCCAGATCTGTGTAGTAGCTGATGGATTACTGCAGTTATAGAATCTCTAACAGAGACAGATTTTTATTAGGGTTTAAGGCAGTTCTTAAGTGGTGGCCCATCAAGTCCATAGGTTGTTAGGGTATATTTCTACACAGAGTATGTAATGTAGCTTTCAAAATCAACAACAACAACAACAAATTTGTTTTTAAGTGAAAGCAATTTTTTGGTTAGCACACAGCCACCTGGCTTTCATTATTTTTCTCCTCTTTATTACTATGCATATCAGCTCAAGGACTCCCTAGACCTCTACAGAACCTCAAAGTGTAATTTCTAAAAGATGTCTAATGATTTTCATTTACTTTTTGTGGTCCCTCCAAAACAGAAGTACCAAAGAATGCTTAGTGATCCCAGAAAAATTCCCAGCTGTGTTCTTTGTTTATCAATCCTCTCCTTCCCACAAAAGTCATATAAACTTCGTTTTCTGAGGTACCTTTGACTTGAGAGAAGTTAGAGTATCTCACTAAAAAAATGGAGATATTTGGCTCTGCAGGAGGGAGAAAAGCAGAAAGATATTTCTTTAGATGCTTAAGAGAATTATTGGTTCTGGTAAAACCCATTAGAACAAAAACAAAAAAAAAATTGAAAACAATTGAGTTATCACTTCTAGAGACTTTTGTATGATAGCTGCCAAATGAAGAAAAGTCAGTTATTTATAGAATATAGTCTTTGGGTCACTTTTTGGATACTTGAAATAAATCCAGAGGCAAAATTAAACAGTTCAGCTGATCAATTCACAGCTAGGGGAAGTAGTTAGCTTCTTGTCTATTACATCAAAATAATATTTTGAGTGATTTCCACTCAGCCAAATGCAGAATTTATAATGTCTCTTATTTTGTATCAGCTGGAGAATCAACACCATGATTCCAAATCCTGCAAATAAGTTGAAGAAATTAAACAGGTCACACACACATATGCACTCATGCATGCATGCACATGCACACACACACACACACACTTAAATCCAATGGAGATAAATAGCTGACTTGTCTTCTGGCAAAAAGGAAAATTATTCTTTCTAAACCTTTATGTCACTTTTGGGTCAATTGACCAATGAGATGGAGGACTAGAAATTTTCTTTGATGCTCATAACTTCTCAAACCTCTGTAAAAACAGGAATTATACATGCATACACACAAAGCAATTTCAGCTTACTCTGTGGTTTCAGACCCCAAAGTTATTTTGTTAGCAAGGTAACAAACTAATGAATTAACAACATAGAAAGTTAATCCTTAATCTCAAATGCATGCACTCAGTACTCCCTCCCCATCACACTCTGACAGAGCTGCTAAACCAACCCATGGACTTCCAATAGATCTCAAATCTGCCCTCACCTTTGTCTTCACCCTCACCCTCATAGAAAACTGAAAGGACATAAGATTGTTGGCTCTGGGATGACAGTGGCAGTGTAGCAGTGTATTGTGCTGCAAGAGTGCAAGGCAGAGAAGTAAGGAGCAAATGTAACTGGGGCAGGTCACAAGTGCAGGTTTGGGACTTTGCCAGGCCTAAAGCGGGCAGTCCAGCTGCAGGCAGTTCTATGTCCTCAGAAATCATTTGGCACAGAAACTGTGACTAGCTGAAAGCGATCTGGCCCATTGGGAGGAGCTGAGACAGATTTGAGGCTCAGCTCCCAGGTAAACTGACATCAAAGAGGAAGGAGTCAGAAAGTGATGAAGAGGTAAATATAAGTAAGTAAAAAGACATTACCAAAGATTTCAAGAGGAAGAAAACTCTGTTAAAGACCTTGAGCACAAACAAACTCATAGGGAAGATGTTAAGGGAATATGACTTCCAGATCATCTAATTAAAATCATTTCTGAAAAAATATTGTAAAATGAACTGACACCTGATGAGGCAGAAGATACTGTGGATTCCTAAGAGAGTGTAAGATAATAGTATGATGCTTACAAATAGAAAAACTAGATTCATGAAAGTGAAATTTATGGCCTTTGCTTCAGAAATAATTGGGGAAATTAGAAAACTCAAAAACATGAATCTATCATGGCAATTATCATGAAAGAAATAAAAGAGAGAACAATTGATCAGGAATGCAAATACACAGAAATCAAGGACAAACTGGAAGTTGAAAAGTCAAAAGCAATAATGTTAAAGGAGAATATAATCTCAATACAAGGAAAACAAATTGAGTGAATGAGTAAAAAATAATATAAGAATCTTAGGTCTTCTAGGAGAAGGGGACAAATAAAAAAAAAGCATGAACACTGCAATACAGAAAATGATACAAGTAAACTTCCCGTAACTTCTGAATACAGAAAACAACATGCCAGTCAAAAGAATTCACACATCACCTCTAGGAAAAAACAGAACCAAAACAAAACCTTATGCTACAAATCAAGGCAAATAGAGGTTAAATATAATAATTTCAACAATAAACAATAAACTCTGCAAGGGTCCAGGAGAAAGACCTTCAAATATAAAGGAAAGGAAATTTAATTAACACAAGATTATTCTGCACCTACCAGAAACTACAGGAGGGAATAGAATAATGTGCTACAAAGAGCAAAAGAGCTCAAGACATAACCCAAGGCGTCCTACTCTGCAAACCTGAGCCTAATCATCAATTGAAAAATGGATGTTTAGTAAAAGAAAGGAACTTGAAGCATTTTTATAAGAAGAACCAGACCTGGGTGAATTATTTGCTTTGTAAATCACCCAAATGTAGAAACAAATAGAGCAACCAAGGAAGGCATGAGTAATGAAATAACTTGTCTCACACACACAAAAACACCTGTGGAGTTAATAACAAAAATAGCAACAACAAAATAACAAAATGACCACTAACAGATTTATTTCTAAAAACATACAACAAACAGTTGGTAAGAGGGCAAAAGCAGAATTCAAATAGAACTGATAGTGGAGAAACAGGCCTGAAACCACAAAAAAGTCAATTATTTTTTGCTGGGCTAAACTGCAGAATAGAAGGACACATACAAAGGGATTGGGGGAAAGAAGGGGAATATGTGATATATGCTAATAAAGCCAAAGATTAACTACAAAGGAAAAATTATTCCTGTAGTCTCTCAGGAAGAAGTGGGTCTACAGAAGAATGTGGGAGAGAAATTTGAACAGGGAAAAGGTAAGGGAGAAATCTCATTTCTTTGGTGAGATGGAGTCCCACCAAGAAATGCCTCCATGGGCTAAGGGGGAAAGACATATTCTATAATGGGAGAAGAGGACCTTGAAATGGGTATAATACATGGAGATTTGGTGCTTAGAAAGACCACTACCTATAAGAAAGCATTTTGTGCCTCCATGGACTGATTCTTTGCCTCAGGAGAAGAGGAATCAGAGCTACTGTAGGGGAATGACACACAAAAGAGTGAGGATATGAACACAGAGAATAGATTTTGAGTCAAATGAGAAAAATTGACCATAGAGAAAGTGTCGTTCAGTAATTCAGCTGTGTCTGACTCTTTGTGACCCTATGGACCATAGCACAGCAAGACCTTCTATTCTCCACTATCTCTCAAACTTCCAACTTCATTTTTATTGTTTCCATGATATTATTTATCCACCATGAGATATAATCCCCTTTTCCATTTGCTTTCAATCTTTCCTGACATCAAGATATTTTCAGTGAGGCCCATTTTCTCATTATGTGCTTAAAGTATTTAAGCTTTAGTATTTGATTTTCTAGTGAACAGCCTGAATTAATTTCTTTAAGGATTGACTGAATTGATTTCCTTGCTGTCCAAGGATTCTCAAATATCTCTAGCACCACAGTTTGAAAGCATGATTCTGTTTCACCTCTCCTTATAGTCCAACTCACATAGCCATACATTGTTATTAAAAAAACCATAGCTTTGACTATATAGAACTTTGTTGGCAAGGTGATGTCTCTGTTTTTGGATGCTATCCAGATTTGCCATACATTTCCTTCCAGGGAGCAAGTGTCTTTACTTCATGACTGCAGTCACTATCTGTTGTGATCTTTGAGCCCAGAATATAAAATCTGACACTGCTTCTATTTCTTCTCCCTCTATTTGCCGGGAAGTGATGGAATTAATTGCCAAGATCTTAGTTTTTTCATGTCAAGCTTCAAGCCAGCTTTTACACCATTATCAAGAGGTTTCTTAACTCCTCTTCACTTTCTGCTCTCAGAATGGTATCATGTGTATATCTGAGACTGCTGACATTTCTCCTGGCAATGTTAATTCTGACTTTTGATTCATCCAGTCTGACATTTTGCATGATGTACTCTGCTTATAAGTTAAATAAATAAGGTGACAACATATGGACTAGTCATACTCCTTTTTCAATGTTAAACCAATCAGATGTTTCATGTTCATTTCTAAGTGCTACTTCTTGGCCTGCATACGGGTTCCTCAGAAAACATGGGAGATGATGTGACAATCCCATTTCTTTAAGACTTGTCACATTTTGTTGTGATCTACACAAAGATTTTATTGTAGTCAAGGAAATAGAAGTAGATCCTTTTCTGGACCTCCATTGCTTTCTCCACAATCTAGTCAGTTTGTTCTCTAGTATGAAAATAAGCCTCCTCTTGTGGTAATTCTTAGTTTACATATTGCTGAAACCTAGATTGCATAATCTTAAGTATAACTTTGTGGCATGTGAAATGAATGCAATTGTTCAGTAGTTTGAATATTCCTTGGCAATTGCCCTTCTTCAGGATTGGGATGTAAGCTAAGAACGGTTTTCAGTTCATTAACTATTGTTGAATTTTCCAAATTTGCTGGCATATTGAGTGCAGTAATTTAATACATCTTTTAGGGTTTTAAAACTCAACTGGAATTCTATCACCTCCACTAGCCTTATTGTTAGCAATGCTTCCTAAGGCCCACTTGATTTCACTCTCCAGGTTATCTGGCTTTAAATTAGTAACCATACCATCATAGTTATCAGATGTTAACAGCTTTCTTATGTAGTTCTTTTGTGTAATCTTGTTACCTCTTCTTACTCTCTTCTGCTTAAGGTAAATTTTTACTATTTTTGTCTTTTGTCACACCTATTTTTGCCCGAGACTTTCTCTTGATACCTCTAATTTTCATAAAGAGATCTCTTGTCTTTCCAATTTGTATCAGCAAGCACCCTAGCATACCCAGGATGGCTGCTAGCACAGGTTCTTCAATCTACTTTTTTAAAGGAAAGCAACTCAAAAAGGGTTAACAGTCTTACTTTAATCAAACATATGTCATCAACTTAGTTCAGTGGAAAAAGTCAGCACCTTGAACTTCAGAGAATACAAGCAGAAATTACAAGCAGACAAAAAATACAGACAGAGAAAATAACACAATTCAACAAACCAACAGATGGGGCTTCCAACTCTGACCATGATATACGTAGTTAGTTTCCAGAGAGAGAAGTACCAACATCTAGATTTTCAAAGCCAGAGGTCTCAACGGCTACCCAAAGTGCCATCTGGTCAAAGCACACAGCTCTTCCCATAAGTGAGCCCCAAAGCAAAATCTCATGTCAGGGTATATATATATATATATATATATATATATATATATATATATATATA
>NW_027185735.1:6814849-6942455 GCF_028583685.1 Petaurus breviceps papuanus
TATATATATATATATATATATATATATATATATATATATATATATAGCCTTCTCCAGGGTCAGAAGATATCACAACCTGTGTGACCCACTGCCTAATTACAATGTAACAAAAGGTGTGCCTTCCTGAAAAACAAACCTCTTTTCAGCAAGCTTCTCTTGTTGGGCTCCAGGTGAGGCCTATTAAGGGACAGAGAAAATCTTCAAATTCCCTAGGCCTATTAAGGGATAGGCAAGATCTTCAATTTCCCTTACCATTACACAATTTTACTGTTTTTTTCCTATTTCTTTCTTTCCTTTAAGAAAACCTTCTTACCTCTCATCTTTATCCTCTGAAATTCTGCATTCATTCAGTTGGATCTTTCATCTTCACCTTTACTTTTCACTTTCCTTATTTCTTCAGTTATTTGTAAAACCTCATCAGACAGCCATTTTGCTTTCTTGTTCTTCTTTTTCTCTGGAATGCTTTTTCATTGCTGAATTTTTCATGATATTGCAAACCTCAGTCTATAGTTGTTTGAGGACTCCATCTACCAGATCTAATCTCTTAAATCTATTTATCACTTCCACTTCATATTCATAGGGGATGTCATTTAGACCATATCTATATGAGCTGATGGTTTCCCCTACTTTCTTTAAGTTAAGTCTGAATTTTGCAATAAGAAGCTCATCATCTGAGCCACAGTCAGCTTCAGGTCTTGTCTTTTTGTTGTTTGTTTTTTATTTAGTATCTTATTTTCCCCCAGTTACATGTAAAAAAAAAATTTAACTTTCATTTTTAAACCTTTGAGTTCCAAATTCTCACCCTTCCCTCCAACCCACACTGAGAAGGCATCCAATTTGATACAGTCACATATGTCTTGCAAAACATATCCATAATAATCATGTTGTCAAAGAAAACAGACAAAAACACTCAAGAAAAATGAAGAAAGTAAAAGAAGTATGCCTCAATCTGTATTAAGACACCATCAGTTCTTTCTCTGGGGATGGATAGCATTTTTTGTTGTAAGTCCTACAGATTTGTTGTGGGTCATTGTATTGCTGAGAATAGCTAAGTCATTCATTGCTAATCATCTTACAATTCTGTTTTTACTTTGTACACAGTACACTTCACTTTGCATTAGGCCATGCAAGTCTTTCCAGCTTTTTCTGAGAGCATCCTGATCATCATTTCTTACAGTACAATAGTATTCTATCATAATAATACACCAGAACTCATTCAGCCATTCCCAAGTTGATGGGTGTCCCCTCAATTTCTAATTCTTTGCCACCAGAAAAGAGTTTCTATGTATATTTTTGTATAAATATCTCCTTTTCCTTCTTTTAAAAAAATCTCTTTTGGGATATAGACTTGGTAGTGGTATTGCTAAGTCAAAAGGTTTTATAGCCCTTTGGTCATTGTTCCAAATTGCTCTACAGAAGGGTTGAATCAGTTTACAACTCTGCTAACAGTATTTCCCATATCACCTCCAACATTTTTCATTTATGTTTTCTGTCCTATTAGCCAATGTAATAGGTATGAGGTAGTACCTCAGAATTGTTTTAATTTGTGTTTCTCCAATAGTGAGTTAGAGTATTTTTTCATATGGCCATAGAGAGCTTTGATTACTTCATCTGAAATCTCATATCTTTTGATCATTTATTAATTGAGGAATGACTCTTTTTAAAAAATAAATTTGACTGAGTTTTCCATATGCTTGAGAAATGAGATCTTTATCAGAGAAACTTGCTTCAAAATTTTTTTTCACACTTACTAACTGCATTTTCCTCAATCCTATTCCCCCCATTTATTCTATTCTCTCTCCTTTCACCCTATTCCTCCTCAAAAATGTTTTGTTTCTCACTACCTCTGACTACCCTCTTCCCCAATGTACTCTCCCTTCTATCACACCTGTCCTCCCCTCATTCTCTTATTTCCTTCCCCTCTTACTTTCCTTTGGGTAGGATAGAATTCTATACTTAATTGAGTGTTTATGTTGTTCCCTCTTTGATCCAATTCTTATGAGAGTAAGATTCACTGACTCTCATTCACTCCCCCCTTCCCCTAAACTGTAAAAGCTTTTTTTGTGCTTTTTAATGTGAGATAATTTACCCCATTCTATCTCTCAGTTTCTCTTTCTCCCAGTACATTCCTATCTCACCCCTTAATTTTATTTTTCACATATCATCCCTTCATATTCAACTCACACCTGTGCCCTCTCTCAATATATACTCTTTCTAACTACCCTAATAATGAGAATGTTCTAATGAGTTACAAATACTATCTTCCTATGTAGCAATATAAACAGTTTAAACTTATCAAGTCCCTTATGATTTTCCTTTTCTGTTTACCTTTTTTTATGCTTCTCTTGAATAATGTATTTGAAAGTTAAATTTTCTATTCAGCTCTGGTCTTTTCATCAAGAATGTTGGAAAGTCTTCTAGCTCATTGAATGACCATTTTCCCCTCTGAAGGATTATACTCAGTTTTGCTGGGTAGGTGATTCTTGGTTGTAATCCTAGATTCTTTGCCCTCTGGAATATCATGTTCTAAGCCCTCTGGTCCTTTTAATGTAGAAAGTGCTAAATCTTGTATTATCCTGATTGTGACTCCACCACACTTAATTTTTTTTCTTTCTGACTGCTTGCAATATTTGACCTGATTACTCTGGAATTTAGCTATAATATTACTGGTAGTTTTCATTTGGAAATTTCTTTCAGAAATTGACTGGTGGATTTTATAAATTTCTATTTTACCCTCTAGTTTTAGAACATCGGGACAGTTTTCCTTGATAATTTCTTGAAAGAGCATGTCTAGGCTCTTTTAACATAATCCAATAATTTTAAAATGATCTCTCCTGGAACTGTTTTCCAGGTCAGCTGTTTTTCAAATAAGACATTTCACATCATCTTCTATTTTTTGATTTTGTTTTATTGTTTCTTGATTTCTCATAAAGACGCTAGCTTCCATTTGCTAATTTTAAAGGGATTGTTTTATTTTTTTTTTTTTTGCTTTTTGGAGGGCAATTGGGGTTAAGTGACTTGCTCAAGGTCACATGGCTAGTGTTAAGTGGAATTATTCTAATATTTAGGGAAATATTTTCTTCAGCTTTTGAGCCTCCTTTTCATTTTGCTATTTCTACTTTTTAGAGAAAATTTTTTCCTCATTGACTTTTTGGATCTCTTTTACCACTTGGCCTATTCTGTTTTTTAAGGTGTTATTTTCTTCAGTACTTTTTTTTGTGTCTCCTTTAGCAAGCTGTTAACCTGTTTTTCTATAATTTTCTTGCATCACTCTGATTTCCCTTTCCAGTTTTTCTTCTACCTCTCTTACTTGACTTTCAAATTCCTTTTTGAACTTTTCAATGGCCTGAGACCAATTCATATTTTTCTTGGAGAATTTTCATGTAGGAGGTTTGACTTTGTTGCCTTCTGAATGTGTGTTTTGATCTTTCTTATCACCATAGTAAATTTAAATAGTCAGAGAATTTTTTTCCCATTGTTTACTTATTTTCTCAGCCTATTACTTGACTTTAAACTCTGCTAAATTAGGGCTCTGCTTTCACGGTGGAGGGCACACTGTCCCAATCTTCAGTGTTTTGTGCAGCTATTTTTAGAGATACTTCTAGGGGCCTATAAGTTTTCTGTTCTTTCAAGGTGGAATGATCTCAGGCAGGGGTGGGGAACCTGTGGCCTTGAGGTCACATGTGGCCCTCTAGCTCCAAACTTCACAGAACAAATTTCATTAATAAAAGGATATTTGGATTCACTCAAAGGGCTACACTTGAAGACCTAAAGGGTCACGTGTGACCTCAAGCCCACAAGTTCCCCACCTTTGATCTAAGGAGAGGTGTTTATTATGATCTTGGCCTGTGCTCTGGTCTGTGAGCAATCACAAGCACTCTTTTCTTCCCTGTAACTATTAGGAGGGTCCCTACTCTATGGCTGCTGCACGCTCTGCTGTGCCAGTGCTTCTCCTCACCTTGGAGCTGCACCCCAGGACTGCACTGGGACCCGAGTGTGGGCAAAGCAACAGAATCCTGCTTCAATTCTAGCAAAAAGACCCTTGCAATCTTCTTTTGATCACTTGTTTTATCTGTGGGCTGAGAGGTCTGGCAGCAGTGCTGCTACTGCTGATTCAGTCACTAGCAAGGTCTGTTCCTGGTTTGCTATGACCAGGGTTGTGCTGGCGCAGCTTGCACTGGACTGTGCTCCACTCTTACTCAGATGCAACAGACCTTTCTTACTGATTTTCTAAGTTGTCTTTGGCATCTGTGGACTGAGAGGTCTGGAAGTGTAGTGCCAGTACAATATTCACAGCTCCAACAGCAACTGTAAATATTTTGTCATGGTTCCCAATCGCAAAATATAACAGACTCTCCATATATAAGACACAAGCAAAAACATTTATTCAGACACCAGAAAACCAAATCTCAACAACAGGAAACTGAATCATCATAACAACATAGAAGTTAATACATCATAACACAGCAGAGAACCACACCATCCTTTAGTCTTCCTACAAACCAGTACTCACAAGCCTAGCTGTCTCCCTGGGTGCATCCTCTCTCTCTCACCATCTAGCTGCTCTGACTCCCAGCTTCCTGTAGGCTCTGCTCTGCTCTTCTGCAAACTCCTTCCACAACAGTCTCCATGTGAATAAATTTGTCCTGTTAGGGGGCAGGGAAGATCTTCAAATTCCCATTACCATTACAGCTAGCTACCATTGCCACCATTGATTCAGTCACCCCAAGGCCTGCACTTGGTGTGGTGAGGACTGGTCTGGGCTGACGTGGCCTGCACTGGATTGTCCTCCTCTCTCAACCTGGTGAAACCAATGTTTCCTGCTGACCTTCCATGTTGTATTGGGCTGGAAATTTGTTTCGCACCATTTGTTTTTGGTTCTGCTATTCTAGAATTTGTTTAGAGTATTTTTTTTTTGGCCTTTTGGAGGGCAATTGGGGTTAAGTAACTTGCCCGAGGTTACATGGCTAGTGTTTTTGTGTGGGTGTTAAGTGTCTGAGTCCGTAACCGAACTCGGGTTCTCCTGACTCTGGGGATGGCGCTTTACTCACTGTGCCACCTAGCTGCCCCTAGAATAATTTTAAAAAGATATTTGGAAGGGTTTGGGGGAGAATTCAGGAAAATCCCTGCCTTTACTCTGTCATTTGGCTTTGCCCCCTTTTGTGATTTCTTGAACTAGAATGTTTAGGTTCTTTTTTTTTTTTTTTTTTGGTTCATGGTTTTCAAGTAGTCCAAAGATTCTTAAATCATCTCTCCTTGTTCTGTATTCTAGGTCCTTTGTTTTCCTATGAGACATTTCACATTTTCTTTTTTTTCAGACTTTTTTACTCTTTTATTGCTTTTTAATGTCTCATGGAGTAATCCATCTGCCCAGTTCTAATTTTCAAGGAATTATTTTCTTCAATAAGGTTTTATACCTCTTTTCCCAACTGTTAATTCTTTTTTTCTGATCTTTTTCTCCCCTAGCACTTCCTCCTATTCTCCATTTTTCTCTGCTTTTCTCATTTGAATTCTACAATAATTTTTAGCTCTTTAAAAATTTTCTTCAACTTTTCTAGGAATTTTTGGTAGATTTGTGCCTAAGCTGAGTTTTTTCCTGTGGTTTTACATGTAGTTTTAAAAGTTGCTTTCTTTTCTTTTGGTGTCTTGAAGTTCCCTATCATCATAATAACTACTTTCAGTGGTATTAGTTTTTATTTTTTTTCATTCTTCTAGTCTTTTTTTAGACTTTGGGCTTTATGTTAGTTCTGGGCTTTGTGAACTTCTCAGGAGGATGTTGGGTTTGGGCTTCTGTTCTCTTATGCCATTCTGCTGCTTTCACAGCTGAGGCTGGGGGTCTGAAAGCTTTCAATGCTGCCAAAGCGATATGATCTGGGATGAGGTCTGTTCACTGCCCTCCTGGTCTAAGCTTTGCAAATTCCTGGCTTGTAGATTTGGGTCTATTGACTTGTCCTTGCTTGGGAGTTTCAGTAGAATGCTATGGACCTCAATCACTATTAGCTGCTGGGAGGCTTTTTGGATTCAGAGCAATTGAAGTGCTAGGTCCTCTATGATCTTGAACTCCTGTTTTGATTATTCCCCTGCAGGTTCACCTTTTGGGCTAAAGCCTAGAACTTAGTAATCAACATTTATGCTCCTGGGACTACAGTCACAGAGCAATGTTTATAGACATTCCTTGATCAGTATATAAATAATGTCAACACTTAGTTGCTACTCTCTATCTGGGATCTATTACCTGGAACAGGGCATTGGGTAAAAGAGCTGCCAGATGGCACCTGTTCTGGAACAACTTCAGGGATCCCATGGGATCACTTTCCTTCCTGGTACTTATTGCACTCTCTTCTTGTCCCTGGCACCCAGAGTGCTCTGCACTGCATGCACTCCTGGTCAGACCCCATCCTCAATGTTCCCAGCCACCTTGGGTTGGAAAGTGACTCACTGTGACTTTTTCTTGTCTTTGAGTAGAATTCAATAAAATTTTCTAGATTATTGTGGAGAAGATTTGGTGGGGAAACAGGCTGTACTGCTACCTTGAATTCTTCCAGTTTTGACTTTGCCTTTCCAATTCTATTTTTAATATCATTGTTAGTCTGACACTTGCACGGGAGATTAGAGATTTTTGAAAAACACAAGACAAGATTCTCATATTCCCATGGGAATCTTAGAAAAAAATGAGCCATTGTGTCCATTATTTGTGAAGTCCTCAAGATAAAATCTGATTTGTCTTAGAAATCAGCGTTTGAAGTCAATCCATATGGTATAACATAAATATGTTAATATGCACACTAGTGTATGAAATTAGTGATAAATAAAAGATTACCATCTATACTATATATATTTTTTTCAATCACAACACCTTGTATACATGGGAAAAAATTGTGCTATACCATCTACCCTCTATTCAATCAAATCAATTCAACAAACATTTATTAACCATCTACTACATGCAAAGCATTGAGCTAGGTGCTAGGATTACAAATAGGAAGAAATATATAGTATGTGGTAGGGTGGGACATGTTGAAAGCATGATTCTAATGATAGCATCTGCTTAGTTCAGATTCAATGTTGTGATAAAATAAGACGCTTGTAGATTACTAAACATTTAACAAATGTTTACTTGCCCCTAACACAATAAGAATATGCAACAAGGATATAGTGATACAGTTTTTCTCAAAGTGGCCCCCTGGAAATGTATCTAGTCAGTAAGTAATCAGAGTATAATGACTCACATGGTGTCAGGAGCTCACCAAATCTGAGAGAACCAGACTACATATGCCTGGGACTTTTTATGCCCCAGATCAGAAAACTTCATCAGGGAAGTTGGTAATAAATCAAACTATTAAGAGGACAGGGAGAAAAATTGCCTCAGAGAAACTGGGGCATAAAGGAAGTTGCTTCAGGAAAATGCTGACCCTTTTATATTCCACTCCTTGGTGGTAAGATGCTAAGGATCTTCTTGTGGACCTTCTATCATTTAAATGCTTGTCGGACTTTTACGGTACTGTCCTCCTGTGTGAGATGAGTGAAAATATTCTCATAAAATGAAGGAGACAGTCACCAAACTTGAGCTAGGTCCTATACCCCCCTAAAACCTAAGTTTTGTTTTCTTTTAAATCACATGATTTCAGGGAAATCAGGTGGTATGCCCCTTATCCCCCTCCATTTTTTCCTATAAGGGGCTCTTATGACAGCCCCCTTCTGCTAAATATGGATAATGATAGCTATAAGGCTTTGTATTGGGTAAAGAGGGACTTTCCAGGTTCTTATGTAGACTGTGAGGCCATACAATCTCACCAATGGATTGATGGTCTAGCTGTAGGGGGAGGGTAGTGGGAGGTGGATTTTGGGGTTTTTGGGGTATTTCCTAGAATTGTTTGTGTAAGGGTATATAAATGCTTGCTTGACTCTTGCTGAGTACCTCCCTATACCAGGCTTGTCTGGAGTAAGTGATGCCCAACTGTCATGAGATTTGTCTTTAGAATAAAGAGCTTTTGTTTCTACCTGGAGAAACCTCTGAGTTTTATTTGGGGAAGGGTCTGTGGGATCTTTAGCCCACATAATTTGGGGGCTCGTCCAGGATGGCACCCCTGGTGGCAATTCCTTCTCACCTCAAGTCAAGGGCAGGGGCCTGTCAAAAAATTTCTCTGATAGTCCTTGGACTTGAGGAGGTGAAGGATCCTGTCCTAGGGAGGGAACAACACAAAGGGAGGGACCTGGAGAAAACAAAAGGCTCATTAGGGCTCCAACAATAGGAAAGGAAACTGAAAAGAAAACTCCAGTCAGCCGGTGAGTGTGAGCAGTCCCAAAAGTGTGTGCATACAGCCTGGTGGTAAGCACTCAGGGTTCTGTGGGTTATTGGCATAAGGGTAGATTCTTAAGGAAGAATTTCAATCAAATTCTCTCTTCTCAGGAGGGGGAATGGGGGAAAGAAAAAGATCAAAAATTGTCTTACTGGTTAAAATTAATAATGTAGAAAATCCCCTTCTCTCTTTCTGTGTCCCAGGTCCTGGCCAGGATCAGAGCTTGGAAAAGAGAAAAGGATAAAGAAAAGGGAGGAAATTTTCCCCCTCAAATCAAGAATGGGCTGAGACTGACTAACATTTATCCATTTCTTGCCTTGCCCAAAAGTGAAACCACAGAAGGTAACTAAGAGATTAGGCAGTTTATAATCAGTATTAGAGGAGAAAATGAAAGGGTCTGAGATTAAGGATCCCTCAGAGTACCTGAGTAGATTTTGCTGAGAAACCATTGATAAAGAGGGAGGTAAGGAAAAACCTCTAAATCAACAGAATCTGAGATCTATTGAGGGTTGGTTTCTAACAGGAAAAGTGAGAGCTAAGGTGAAAATGTGAAAGAGAAAGAGGTGCTTGAAAGGGAGCACCCCTTCCATTCATTTTAAAGTATTGGGAGTGCAAAAGAACATAAGGATTGGGATGGTACATAAATCCTGTAATTTGATACTTTTTGTAAGCCTCTCAGGAAAGGAGGGGCAGAGAGGGAAGAGAGATGTGGCTCTCTCAGTAAAAATTGTTAGGCATTAATTCCCTTTAGTTTTAAGGTACATAAAAACAGCATGAAAATTGGGGTATGATTAATTCTGAATGTGAAGGAATATAGGTCGTCTGAGTAATGGGTTTGAAAGACTGGGAAAGAAAAATAAAGGTTTGAGTGAAATATAAAAGTTAGGAAAAGTTTCCATAGGGGTGAGCTGGGGGAATATTCCCCACCCTGGGGTGCCCTTGTGTTAGTATCAGATGATTTAAATATGCTGAGAGGGTTTGAGAAAGTTTTTGTTTTAAGTAAAAGGCTAGAATTAGGTGGTGTTATTGTTATTGATTTTAAGATGGGCACCAATTGTGGTAAAAGGATATAGATTATTGTGATCTGTAATTATCATTAGAATCAAAGAGAGCAGTTAGAATTTTGGCCCAGCATATATATTTTAAATTGACCTGATCATGATAAGGGAAAAGCAAACTTATTGTAAATTTCTTTAGGAAAATGTGAAACTATCATGAGAGATTCAAATCTTAAGAGAATATATTTGTGATATTTTCTTTTAAAGGGCCAAGGGTATTAAAATTTAGAGAAGTATGGTAATATTATCTATATTGTTACTTGGCATTAAGGAATTGATTCATTGTATGACATTCCCCTCTAGAATGATTTTGTAAGGATTGTAGTGGAATCCATATCCTAGGGATTTGTTTAGGATTAATATGATTGTGAAGGTGTTTTTGGCTTTGGCTTGCACAAGACTCACACAGACTATGTGTATTAAAATCAAATGTGTGTCTGGGTGAGAATTGGGGAGGCTAAAAGTTAAATGTATTATGTTGGTAATTTTATGTGAAATTTTCTTTTGGGTATTATGGTTATGGGATGAATGATATTTTGTGTGAAGCAATTTGGAAATAAACAAATTTACGATTATCAAATTGGTAATTATTTGATCTTGATTTCAAAGTTTAAAATTTTAGGTATTGGATATGTGTTTATAATATTTCTAGAATTTCTTGTGTAATTTGGTAGATGGTATTATTCATGATTATAAGAGAAGTAATTTCTCTTATATTTTAAATGATGCTAAATTAGGAATTACACTACAAAAGGAAAAAATAATGAATAGAGCATTTCAATCATGTGTATTGTAATCTGAGAAATTAATGAATTTTTAAGTTTGTTTTTGTTTTAAAAAGAGGGCTTTTAATTGAGATTGTTTTGTTAATTATTTATGAAATATAAAATTGTTAATTCAGTTATCTGGAAGCTATTGTATAAATCAAATGTTTATAAAAAGTAATTATTAGTAATTATGTGAAGAAAGATTCTGTGAATCCTGTTGTAAGTTTGTAAAGATCTGAAATTGTTTATGTGTATGAAAGAGGGGGTTGAGTGGGCAAGGTCATCAACCCTGGGAAGAGAGCCTGTTTCAGTTATGAAACTCCTAAACAATGGGTTTGATGTGCTGAGAAGTAGCAAGTCTGTGTATAAAAAGATTGAAGATCATTTCTGACAACTAGGACAAGTTTAAAATCTGTGAAAGGGAAGATGTTAAAAGGGGGAATCCCCTTAGACATGTGAGTCCTGGCAAAATTTTTTTGAGATACAGTACAATTTAATGAAATTAAATTGATGTCAAGGTAAAAAGGTTTTGGAACCATACTGTATATGAATGCTTTGTCCTATCAGGTCTCTGTTGATGACAAAAAGAAGCTAAGGGATGGAGAATATTTCACCTTCCAGGTCTGGGATCACCATTGCTATGAGCTGCTCCGGGAACTAAATGAAGCATTAGAATTAAAAGAGGCTCACAGTGAGAAAGAACCTGAAGGGACCTGTCCCCACTGGAGCCAGTTGAAGTAGAAGACAGGAGATTCTACTGTCTATCAGGGCAAAAGACTTCTGGTGAAAAGAGAAATTAAGGGAAATGTTTGAAATTTTGCTACCTTAAGGATATTCTTTCTGAATTTTTATGAGAGTAATTAGATATATAATTAATCAGTTTCTGGGATTAGACCATGAACTTCTCCAAAAGTATCAAGAATAAGCCTTGTTTGGGGCGGCCAGGTAGCACAGCGAGTAAGAGCACTGGCCCCAGTGTCAGGACGACCTGGGGATTGAATACAGGCTCTGACACTTAGCACCATGCCCAGAAATAACTGGCTGTGTAACCTTGAGCAAGTTACTTAATCCCAATTACTTAAAAACAAAAACAACAGAATAAGCCTTGTTCCAAAAAGTGAGGTATGAAAAGATACCCTCCCCCAATTTTGCAGATTCCAATATAAAATATAATATTGATGTTAATAGAATAGGGAAAAATAGATTTAAAAGATTTGAAAAGAAAAGAGGAGGGTCCTCCAGACCTTCTGTCTCTAGATAGTTGCTTGGGACACCCTAAGCATGAATAAACAGGTTTTTTTTTTAGAGCAATCGGGGTTAAGTAACTTGCTCAAGGTTACATGGCCAGTTATTTCTGGGTGTGGTGCTAAGTATCTGAGCCCAGATTCGATCCCCAGGTCATCCCGACACTGGAACTGGTGCTCTTACTCACTGTACTACCTGGCCACCCCTGTGAGTAAACATTTTAAGAGAATAGATGTCAGTCAATAAGTCAAATAAAGATAAGGAAATGTAATGATGGAATATTATACCATAGATTAAGCCTGGGATTTTAAAGTGATAATAGTAAGGTGTATTTGTGTGTTTGTGTGAAATGGAGTCATGTCATTGGGCATTTCAAAGGAGATGAGAGAGCAATATTATTAATACAATTGATTGAATTAACTGTTGGGATTAAATCAGAGATATTCCTGGTTAAAGGAAAGGAAATTTTAGTGTGAATTCAGATTAAGCATAGACATAAGAAGATAGAAAAATGTTGGTAAATATAAATCTGTTAGAGCAATCAGTTATAATCCTGATGGAAGATTTGATTTCTTTATGAATAAGAATGAATATAAAAGGAATACAGGTTGTTTGAGGTTCACTTTAGAGATATTCCTCAACCAATGTGAAATTAAAATCGTGTTTTGAGTTGATTATTGGAGATTGTTACTTAAGTTTTTGATGGGACTATTAATTGGCTGTTTCTCTGAGTCTAACTCCAGGTATGACTAGTAAGAGAAAGTTATCCAAGCCACCCAAGCCACTGATCTATGGTGCCAGACCCTGTAAGATACAGGTATGAGGCGTAAGGAAGTCGGGAGAATGACCTTTCCGCATGAGCTGAGGTAGGATTCTCCTGACTAGATTTACTCTCAAACATCTAGAGGACTTCAAGTGTGGCTCAATGCAGACTGCAGTTTGATATACATTCTGCCTGGAATTGACATCCTGAAATTAGGGAATTATGGTTCCCTCATAATTTTGTCCCCATTTTTGGTGATGAGCTTCAATAATCACAAGTTTTGAAAATATAAATAGTGAATGTATTAAATATTTGATTCTAGAATGTCTAAAGTTATAATAAGAATAAAATTTCTAGGTTTAGGATTTGGTAAGGGTATCCCTGTATAAGTAAGAGCCCTCTAGTTTGAGGGGATATTAGCTTGTTATCCAGTTAGTATTATATTTGTTTCAGCTTTTTTTTAATCAGCTACTGTTAATAGTAGAATAGTTTGTGAATCATTTAGTAAATATTCTAATTGTCCTAAATTGTTAGCTTAATATACATTCCTTAATGAAGATCTTATCCTCTTGGTGGAGGAGTAAATAATAGATTAATGCAGAATGTAAGAAACTGATTCTAATGTGTGGTCATGACAATTGATTAAGATTCCAATTTTAATTCTATAAGAATGACAAGGACTTAGGAGTGGTAATTTGAATTGGTTCCAAGATTACTTTTGTAATAAACCTGGGAAGTGATGCTGAGGATAGATGGTTGGGAAGAAGTGACCAGAAGACTTCTGTCAAACAGCGACGTGAAAACAGACTCTTGCTGGAGACAGAGAAGCTGAGGAAATTTACCAACTCTGGTGTGAGAAACTTTCATGTTCAAATAAGAGAGGAGAGATTGTGTGAGATGAGTGAAGGTATTCTCATAAAATGAAGGAGACAGTGACCAAATTTGAGCTAGGTTCTAGACCTCCCCAAAACTTAAGTTTTGTTTTCTTGTAAATCACCTGATTTCAGGGAAATCAGGTGGTATGCCCCTTCTTCCCCTCCCTTTTTCCTGTAAGGGGTTCTTATGACAGCCCCCTTCTGCTAAATATGGATAATGATAGCTATAAGGCTTTGTATTGGGTGAAGAGGGACTTTCCAGGTTCTTATGTAGACTGTGAGGCCATACAATCCCGCCAATGGCTTGATGGTCTAGCTGTAGGGGGAGGGTAGTGGGAGGTGGATTTTGGGGTTTTTGGGGTGTTTCTTAGAATTGTTTGTGTAAGGGTATATAAATGCTTGCTTGACTCTTGCTGGCTATCTCCCTATACCAGGCTTGTCTGGAGTAGGTGATGCCCAACTGTCGTGAGATTTGTCTTTAGAATAAAGAGCTTCTGTTTCTACCTGGAGAAACCTCTATGGTAGTACTACTAAAGGAGGGGAAAGGGGAAAAACAAAGCAAAATAAAAACAAAACAAAAGTGTGTAGCACTCTAGTGAGCTAATTTCTCTGCCAGAGGGGAAGTCTGCTTATGGTCTTACAGGGACTCCACCCCTTCCCATATACACAGTTAAGAGGGCTCTGGTAACTGGGAGTCAGGCAATCTCTGGCCAGAGGCTCATGCCACCTCTGAATTCTTCCCACAACTCAACTATGATGTAAGCCATGAGGCCATCTCCTCTAGTCCTAAAATGCCAAGACTGCACTGAATGTTGGAGGAAAAGCTCTAAAGATAGTATCTTTTTAGTTCATGTTCAATGTTGGGATCAAATGAGGCACTGGAAAGTCACTAAACATTTAAGAAAGGAGGAGCTTTACTTTATCCTAACACAGTGACACTTAGTTCTCTTAATGCAGCCTTTTCATCTACATCTGGACCATAAGTCATCAGAGTATGTTGACTCACATGAACTCAGGTACTCACCAAATTAGAGAGACCCAGACCAATTGTGTCTGGGATTTTTTTTTCTGTTTTATTTATTTATTTATTTTTGGTCTTTATTAATTTGTTCATTTACTTTGAGTTCACAAGATTCAGTTCCCCAGTTCTTTTAGTTTCAAATTTTCTTCACCTCCTTCCCCTCCCCCACCCTTCAATAGTGGCATACAATCAGGTATAAGATTTGCAGATACTTTCACATTAGACATTGGTCAAGTTATATAGAAGGATTGTATGGGATGAAATGAATAATGGGAAAGAGGAAACAAAACCAAACGAGAAAAAGACAGAGAGCAGGTAATTTGCTTCGATCTGCATTCAAACTCTGTTCTTTCTAGTTCTTTCTCTGAATGTAAACATTGTGTAGAATGAAATGTGGTTTCTTAAGTGGACTATTTGCTAAAGTACTAGAAGCCTTTAGGCCTCAGTTTCTAGCTACCAGAAGTCAGGTGACCTTGTAGAAAACAAAACTCTGGAAATCCCCTTGTCACCCCACCTGCCAAATAAGGGAATGGTAACAGAACAACCAATCAATTTAAAGGATTACATGAGGACGGGAGGGTTGCAGTTTTCATGCAGTTTTTGGCTATGTAACCTAGCTTTGGCTTCTGTGCAGTGGTCTCCTCTCTCAATAAAACTTCCTGCTTTCACCTTGAAACATCTCCGAGTAGTCAATTTGGGGTAGGGTCGCTGTACCCCACACAACATCTCTCTCCATCATGAGTCTTTTGGAGTTTACTTATAGCCCTGCATTTCTGAGAAGAGTCTGGTCTATCAAAGTTGGTCGTTACACATACGTTGTATTTGTAATGGTGTACAAATTTTTCCTGGTTCTGCTTTTCTCACTCATTATAAGTTGGCATAAGCCTCTCCAGGTAGATATGAAGTCCATCTGCTCTTTGTTTCTTATGGTGCAATAGTATTCCATTACATTCATATATCATAACTTGTTTGGCCATTCCCCAATTGATGGGCTTCTCCTTAATTTCCAATTCTTTGCCACCACAAAAAGAGCTGCTATGAATATTTTTGTATATATGAGTCTCCCTCCTGCTTCTATGATCTTTTTGGGATACAACCCTAGAAGTGGTATTTCTGGGTCAAAGCATATGAAATTACTTATAGCCCTTGGGACATAGTTCCAGATTGCTCTCCAGAATGGTTGGATCAGTTCACAACTCCACCAGCAATGTATTAATGTTCCAATTTTTCCACATCATCTCCAGCATTTATCATTTTCCTGTTTTGTCATCTTAGCCAATCTGACTGGTGAGATATGGTACCTCAGAGTTGTTTTGATTTGCATTTCTCAAATCAATAGTGATTTAGAACATTTTTTTCACATGCTTATAGATATCTTTAATTTCTTCCTCTGAAAAGTGACTGTTCATATCCTTTGACCATTTATCAATTGGGGAATGACTTGTATTCTTATAGATTTGACTCAATTCTCTGTATATTTTAGAAATAAGGCCTGTATCAGAGGTACTGGTTATAAAAATTATTTCCCAATTTTCCACTTCCCTCTTAATCTTGATTATATTGGCTTTGTTTGTACAGAAGCTTTTCAGTTTCATGTATTCAAAGTTATACATTTTGCATTTTGTAATGCTATCTAATTCTTGTTTGGTCATGAAATCTTCCCCTCTCCATAAATCTGACAGGTAAACTATTCCTTGCCTTCCCATATTGCTTACAGTATCATCCTTTATACTTAGATAACACACCCATTTAGATTTAATTTTGGTATACGGTGTTAGATAATGATCTATGCCCAGTTTCTGCTATACTATATTCCAGTTTTCCCAGCAGTTTTTGTTTCTTATCCCCAAAACTGGGGTCTTTGGGTATATCAAAGAGTAGGTTATTATAGTCATTGACTGCTGATTCTCATGTAGCCAATCTATTCCACTGATATACTGCTCTATTCTTCAGCCAGTACCAAGTAGTTTTGATGACTGCTGCTTTATAATATAGATTAAAATCTGGTATAGCTAGGTCACCTTCCCTAGCATTTCTTTTCATTAATTCCCTTGATATTCTGGACCTTTTGTTCTTCCAAATGAATTTGGTTACTGTTTTTTCTAATTCTATAAAGTAATTTTTTGGTAAATTGATTGGTATGGCACTATGTAATTTAATTTAGGTAAAATTGTCATTTTTATTATATTAGCTTGACCCAGCCATGAGCAATTGATTTTTTCCAATTAGTTAGATCTGACTTTATTTGTGTGAAAAGTGTTTTGTAGTTGTGTTCATATAGGTCTTAGGTTTGTTTTGACAGGTATATTCCCAAATATTTTATAATGTGTACAGTAACTTTAAATGGGATTTCTCTTTCTGTCTCTTGCTGTTGGATTTCATTAGAAATATACAGGAATGCCGAGCATTTATGTGGGTTTATTTTATATCCTGCAACTTTACCAAATCTATTTATTGTCTCAAGTAATTTTTTACTTGATTCTTTAGAATTCTCTAAGTATATAATCATATCATCCAAAGAGTGATAACTTGGTCTCTTCTTTGCCTAATTTGATTCCTTTGATTTCTTTTTCTTCTCTAATTGCTACTGCTAACATATCTAGTATCAGATTGAATAAGAGGGGTGATAGTGGACACCCTTGTTTCACCCCTGCTCTTATTGGAAATGCTTCTAGTTTATCCCCATTACATATAATACTTGCTGATGGCTTTAAATAGATGCTACTTATTATTTTTAGTAAGGCTCCATTGATTCCTATACTTTCTAGTGTTTTTAATAGGAATGGATGTTGTACTTTGTCAAAAGATTTTTCTGCATCTACTGAGATAATCATATGGTTTCTGCTAGTTTTATTGTTCAGATGATCAATTATACTGATCGTTTTCCTGATATTAAACCATCCTTGCATTCCTGGAATAAATCCTACCTGGTCAAAGTTTATTATTCTCATGATAAGTTGTTGTAGCCTTTTTGCTAATATTTTATTTAAAATTTTTGCATCTATATTCATGAGGGAAATTGGTCTATAATTTTCTTTCACTGTTTTATCTCTTCCTGATTTAGGTATCAGTACCATGTTTGTGTCATAAAAAGAATTTGGTAGGACTCCTTCTTCACTAATTTTCCCAAATAGTTTTTAGAATATTAGAATTGATTGTTCTTTAAATGTTTGATAGAATTCTCTAGAAAATCCATTTGGCCCTGGAGATTTTTTCCTAGGGATTTCCCTGATGGCTTGTTCTATTTCTTTTTATGAGATGAGTAAATTAAGTAATTTACTTCCTGTTCAGTTAATTTGGGCAGCTTATATTTTTGCAGATATTCATCCATTTCACTAAGATTGTCAAATTTATGTATGTATAATTTGGCAAAATAATTTCTAATTATTGTTTTAATTTCCTCTTCCTTAGAGGTAGATTCACCCTTTTCATTTTTGATACTCATAATTTGGTTTTCTTGTTTCTTTTTTAAATCATATTGGCTAAGGGTCCATCAATTTCATTGGTTTTATCATAAAACCAGCTTTTAGTTTTATTTATTAATTCAATAGTCTTTTTAATTCAACTTTATTAATTTCTCCTTTGGTTTTTATTATTTCCAATTTAGTATTTAATTGGGGATTTTCAATTTGTTCTTTTTCTACCTTTTTCAAATGCATGCCCATTCATTGACCTCCCTTTTCTCTAATTTATTCACGTATGCACCCAGGGATATAAAACTTTTCCTAAGAACCACCTTTTCTGCATCCCATAAATTTTGCTGTGTTGTCTCATTATTTTCATTCTCTTGAATGAAGTTACTGATTGTTTCTATAATTTCTTGTTTGACCCACTCATTCTTTATGATTAAATTGTTTAGTTTCCAATTAGTTTTTAGTCTATCTTTCCATGCTCCTTTATTACACATGATTTTTATTGCATCATGATCTGAGAATGATGCATTTAATATTTCTGCCTTTCTGCTCTGAATTGTGAGGCTTTTATGCCCTAGTACATGGTCGATTTTTGTGTATGTGCCATGTACCGCTGAGAAGAAGGTATATTCTTTTTTATCCCCATTCAGTTTTCTCCAGAGATCTATCATACCTACCCTCTCTAAAATTTTATTCACCTTCTTAACTTCTTTCTTGTTTATTTTGAAGTTGGATTTATCAAGTTCAGAGAGGGGAAGATTAAGATCCCCCACTAGTATAGTTTTGCTATCTATTTATTCCTCTCATTCCCTTATCTCGTCCTCTAGGAATTTGGATGCTATACTACTTGGTGCATATATGTTAAGTAATGATATTGCTTCATTCTCAATGGTGCCTTTTAGCAGGATATAGTTTCCTTCCTTATCTCTTTTAATTAGATCAATTTTTGCTTTCACTTTATCTGAAATAAGGATTGCCACCCATGCTTTTTACTTTATCTGAGGCATGATATATTTTATTCCAGCCTTTTACCTTTACCCTGTGTGTATTCCTCTGTTTCAGATGTGTTTGTTGTAAACAGCGTATTGCAGGATTATGTTTTTTAATCCATTCTGCTATCTGCCTCCATTTTATGGGAGAGTTCATCCCATTCACGTTCATAGTTATGATTACTATCTGTCTCTTTCCCTTTATCCTATTCCCTCCCCTGTTTATGCTTTTGTTTTTCTCTCCTTCTCCCTTCCCCTCCTTTAGGATTTTCCTTTTGACTGCTACCTCCATCAGTATTCCCTTTTTATCAGCCCCCTCCCTTTTACTCCCCTTCCCCCTTACTTCTTCCCTCCTTTCTAAACATCCCCCCCTTTGTAGCCCTTTCCCACTCCTACTGCATGTAGGATATGATTGATTTTTAAACTTAATATAGTATGTTATTTCTTCTTTGAACCGAGCTTGATAGTCACAGATCTTATACAATCTCCTCTCCCTTCCCTATTTCCCTCTATTAAGATACATTTTGTGTGTCTTCTTGATAGAGTCCTATGCTTAAAAGGTTGTGTTATTCCCTCCTTGCACCAGAACTAATGAGGGAAAAGCTCACATAATGCTCATCCCCTTCCCTTCTTTCCCTCCACTATATTGTTTTTATGCCTCTTTGTGCGGCACGATTTACCCTTTTCTGCTTCATTCTTTCCTCTTTTTCCATTGCCATCCCTTTGTAGCCCTAAATAAGGTTATTTTGTCATTTTGTGTAATTTATACCCCTACCCTCTACTTGTCTATAAACAGTTTGCTGTTATTAAATAACAGGGTGTGGGTGTGGGTTTTCCTTGTTTACCTTTCTATGGCTCTCTTGTGTCTCATAACTGGAGGTTGAAGTTTCCATTGAGCTCTGGCTTTTTCATCAGGAAGGTCTGGAAATGTGTTATATATTGTTGAATGACCATCTCCTTGCCTGGAAGAATATGTTCAATTCCCCTGGGTAGGTGATCCTTGGTTGTAAAAGAGGCTGCCAGATCCTCTGCAACCTCACTGTACTTCTGTGATATTGAAATTGTTGCTTTCTGGCCACTTTTAGTATTTTCTCCTTTACGTGGTAGTTCTGGAGTTTGGCCACAACATTTCATGGACTTTCAATTTGGGATCTCTTTCAGGAGTGACTGGTGGATTCTCTAGATTTCTATTTTATCCTCTGGTTCTAGTATCTCAAGGCAGTTTTCCTTGATGAGCTCTTGAAAGATGTTGTCCAGGCACATTTTTTCATCATGATTTTCTGGTAGGGCTATGATTCTCAGATTATCTCTCCTGGATCTGTTTTCCAGGTCAGTTATTTTTCCACTGAGATATTTTACCTCTTTTTCTAATTTTTATTCTTGATGTTTTGTTTGACTAACTCTTGGTTCCTCATAGAGTTATTTGCTTCAATTTGGTTGATTCTAGGCTTTTATCCAATTATTTTCCTCAGTTTTTGGAGCTCCTTTTCCATATCACACATTTTTTCTTTTTAAGGAGCTGTTTTCTTCATTGTAATGTTTTTCTAATTTTGCAATTTTATTTTAAAAGAATTATTCATTTTATCTTCTATCTCTCTAATTTGGTTTTCAAAATTACTTTTGAGCTCATCTAAGAATGCTCTCTGTGCTTGAGACCAATTCCCTGTTGAGGCTTCAGCTGTGGGTGTGGAGTCAACACTGTCTCCCTCCGAATAGTAGGACTCCAGAGTCTTTGTCTTTGCAGTCTGCTTTTTACCCATTTTTGAGGTAGGATCCTAGCCACACCCTTCCTCTAGGGTTTCTAAGCCTTTACTATTTAAGGTTTTGCCCTGGAGCAATAATTGATATGTTTTCAGGGTCAGAGGGGGGATTGGAGCAGCTGGGGTTCACTCTGCCATCCTGGTCGCTAGAGGTCCAGATAGGGGCTTTTAAAATTTCTAGGCTGTGGATTGGCAGTCCCAGGAGTAGCTGCTGCCCCTGCCAGGGGCCCTGCTTTTGACTCTTACCCTGCTCCATCCAGTCCCAGCCCTGTGGTGATAGGCTTGGCAGTGGCCCTTGTGGTTGCTGGTTCAACTTGCCGCCACATTGATCATGCCTTGTCCGGCTCCACGGTGTCCGGCCCTCTGCACCACCCAGGGTCATCATCAGGGCCTCTGCCATGTCTGAGACTTTTTATGTCTCTAAATCAGGCAACTACATCAGGGAAACTGAAGCCATCAGGGAAGCTTGGACCAAAGGAACTATTCTGGTCTTTTTGCACAAAATACATCCCCTCCATATATATGTATATGTGTATATGTATGCATATGTATAATCATTTTATATATGTGCATATATCTATATCTGCCTGTAGGTAGGTAGGTATAGATATAGTTAGCTAGAAAATGCTTAAGGCCATGCAAAAGCCAAATAGAATGTGTGTAACAGACCAGGAAAGAAAGGTTAATTATTAGCAGTGGATGGGGGTGGATAAAAGAGATAAAAAAAGGATGAAATCCTAGAGGAGCTGACACCTTAGTTGGGCTTAGAAGAAGTTGTCAATGGATCAAAATAGGGGATCTCCAATCTAGATATGCAAAAGTATGTGGGCAGGAGAGCCTTGAACTTACCCTGTTTGTAAAGAGAGGGGAAAGACTCAACAGACAGAGAAAGATGGAAGATGATTGAAAGAAGGGGAATAAGGAGACAAGAAAGGATGGGATCAAAGATGTAGTCATTTAAATTTTCTGAGGCTTATGGAAAAGGTGGGAGGAGAGAGGAGGTTTCAAATGTGGAGGAATAGAGTAGAGAAAGTTCAAATCAGATGACTTTAAACTCCTGTGCCCAAATATAATGGCAAGCAGAGAAGTACTTAATGCCTTGTTTACCTATTTAGTTGACATGTTGTTTTAGTTCTTTCCCATGACTGTATCAAGTCTTTGTTGAGGAGCAGAACTTGTGAACCCCACAACTCCCTAGAACTTGGAAACTCCTGTTGTTGATTCAACAGGAAGTGGAGGAGCTAATGACCATATGCAAGGAGAGGCCCAGGCTGGAGAGAGAAAAGAACTGAGAAGAGAGAACTGAGCAGAGTTGAAAAGGAGAAAACTTGTGGTATCCCTGCACTCTATGTTTGTCTCTTCTGTATGGGTTGATGTTTGTTTGTGATACTTTTTACAGAAACCCTGGGACCTTACTGGGATCCCTGAAAGAATATTTTCTGGTTGTCTGTTTACAGAAGTCCTGGAGATCCTGGGACTTTACTGATGATTGTGTTGACCTCTTAGACCTTGTTGGTGGGTCTATGTTGATTTCACAGTCAGATAGTGAATTGATGATGGTGCCAGCAATGTTCATGAAATATGTTATTGTGGCTTTGTTAAGCTTTGTCTTCCCAGGAACAGAAACTGTGAAGGACTTGAGGTGGACTGGACACTGTGAGCTTCAATATGGATCAGGAACTGGACGAGGAGCTGAGAGCTGCCTGCCTTTGAACTCAGGTGACAGTTGGGTAGATTTGGACAGGAACTGGGACCATGGAAGAGGAACCATGGAATCTGAGAGCCATCCTTGAGTCAAGATGAAAAGATCTCTCCTTTGGTATTTAATTCAAACTGAGAAGATCATGATTTACTGTGGCCTAGGGGTGGGAAGACTTTGTAGTCTGTATCCTGTAGGTCTTCAGCATGATTGAATTAAGGATGATTGAAAACCAATCTCCAATTAAGAAGAAAGAAGACTTTTTGATTGAGAGATTAAGACAATGTGATCTAGGAGTGGAGAACTTTGACCTTTGTATATTGTGCCTCTTAAGGACTTCTGTTTCTTAAGGATGATTGAGTTAAACACTTACTGAATGATTGTACTTTGTGTCCCTTTAGGAGGCTTGCTCCCTAAGGATGACTGAGTTAAGGACTGACTGAATGATATCTTTTGTTTAAAACTATGTGGCCACTTTGGTGAAAACTATGTGGCCACTTTAATGATAACTTGTTATGTCATAACATAGTGAAGGGTGTACTTTGGTTTCTGTCAATGTTTTGTCTTAGTTTATTACTGACTAAATAGAGAGTTCACTATACTATGTAATCAGAACCTTGAAGCTATTCACAGCAGCAGTCCTCTTGAAGGCTGCTTGTGCTTGGCTTCACACCAAAAACCCCAACCTTGTTGTGGCAAACTTTTTTTTTCCTTTTTTGGAGTGGGGAAGGCAGGGCAATTGGGGTTAGTGATTTGCCTAAGGTCACATGGCTAGTGTTAAGTTTGTGAGTCCATATTTGAACTCAGGTCCTCCTGACTCTAGGGCCGGTTCTCTTTTCACTATGCCATCTAGCCACCCCTACTGCAAACATTCCGATGAAGCAAAGTTAGCTTGGTTGTGTGCTGATTTCTAAGCTTAACTTCTCTACTGGAAAAAAAGTCTTGCACTTAAACATCTGATTGATTGACAAAGGAATGAATTTTACTTTAGGAATATCTTTAGGGAGATGCAAAAATACGTCAAAACATTGTATTTGGTAACAATCTATGTTTTTCTCAGATTCATACCAAATGGATCTAAGTGCAGAAAAAAAAGTGTTTGAGGACTTTGGAAACAAAATATTCCTTAATAGAACAGGACATTTTCTTGCTCACAAAACTTCAAAATTAATGTCCAACTTCATTATTTTACTACAAATTATTTACTTTGCAGAAAACTTCTTGGGCAGGTTATGCATGAAAGGCAGTTTAGAAAGAAAGGACTAAGTGAAGCATTGGTTGTGGACAGCTTTTTCTTAAAACAAAGAAAAATAATTATTTCAATATTTTTAAGAGCCCTACCATCTTAGGATCATTTTATTTATTTAAGCCTCCAGAGCTCTCTCTACACTATACTTATTATACTTCTGGAACACCATTGAAATATTAATATTTATACAATTCAAAGAGAATGAAGAAAACAGTGTGAACAAAGATAAGGTGTCCTCTTTTATTTATAAAATGTTGTGACTCTGCTTTATGATCATAAATATTTTCAGTGTCATGGTCAGAACTCTTTTATTTTAAAATTTTTTGCTGCATTTACCTTCTGTAATAGTAATGGAATTGAAAGATCCCCCTGAATTGGCTTGGTTTTTGGATTGATTGTGTTAAAACCCAGAGCTTATGAATCTCACTTGTGGAATGGACTTGTTGATGTGAAAAGAGAGTGCTGAACTGGGAGGAGCTGGTGACATAAATTTAGAGAGACACAAGCAAAGAAAGAGGCAGAAGAACTTTTTGGAAGCATCTCCTTGGAGGCAGAGAGAGATGGAGAGGATTGCTGAGGGCCAGGTTGAATTGCCCAGGACTTTTGAGAACCGCCACCCAGAGCTGCCAAGGACTGAGGAGACATGGCTGTTATGCTGGTACTTTGTCTGTTTTGATGTTGTTTTGCCAGATTTGTTCACTGGTGAAAGACAGTCCTGTTGTTGCAGAGGTCCTGGAACCTTGCTGTTGGTTCAGAGCTCCTGAGACTGTTCTGCAGACAGAGAGTGAATTGTGCCCACTGGTGAAGGCCAATGCTGTTGTTGCAGAGGTTCTGGAATTTTGCTGTTGGTTCAGAAGCCCTGAAGAAGGATTTTCTTGCTGTATGTTTACGGAAATCCTGGAAGAGGGTTTTGCTAATGTTTTCAGGGGTCTTAGGACTGTTCTGCAGACAGAGAATGAATTAATGAAGACACTGGCAATGTATCTTGTAGCCTTGCTAAGCTTTGTGTCCCCAGGAACAAAGATTGCTGAGAACTTGCCTCGGGTCAAGATGAAGAAAAGACCTCTCTTTGGGTATTAAATGCTGTGCTTAAGCTTGTTGTAACTCTGGGGTAGATTCGGTTGTGATCCAAGGGTGGGGAAATTTTGACTTTTTTGTGTCCTGTGATTGAACACATGAATGTACTTTACTTGTGATTGGAAACTAATCTCCATTTGAGAAAAAGGGCTTTGTGATTGACAAAATGAATGTACATCCTAGGGGTGGAGTAGTACTTAGAAGAGGGTCTTTGGGATTGACTAAGTGAATTATAATGTCCAGGGGGTGGAGTAGTACTTGGAGATTATTGAATTATACTTGGTGAATGCTGTATTTTGAATTATGCTATATTTTGATTTTCTCTGTTCTTAATTTTTCACTGAATAAAATGGAGAGAACCTGAACTGGTATTTTAAACCTCGGGAAGTTGCCTTTTCTTGGCATTACACGTTCCTACTTTTATGAACTTAACAAATATCAATAATCTTGAAACTTTCACTATAGCAAAAGCTGAGTGGGCCTAAGAGGGCCAAAGTATGGAGCATGCTCCAACAGCTCCCCTAGAAACTTGTTCTTATTACAAGTACATGATGACTCATTGCTTGGGCCCTTTGGAAATGATGGACTTCTTAACTGTTCTGGCCATATTGTGGCACAGAGTGAAAGCATTTGGGGTTTTAGAGTGGTGTCAAAAAACCCTGAGTGGTCACTTGATTTTCTTAACCACTTTTACTCATGCATTGGATAGGGCAAAGAGGACTATATATCCTCTTACTCCCTTGGACAGGAGAGTCAAAGCAAAGGGTCTACAACAACCCCCATGGGAGATCCAATAGGAAATACTTCTTTTAACAGATACAGCCCCTATTCCTTGCCAACTGTCACAGGGATGGGGAATTGAAGAACTAAAGGATCACTCATATGGGTTTACCATGTCATCATAAAATGGTGACCAAGAAAAATCAGTAAGTTAATCATCTCCAAAAGGCCCAAATAACTCACTATGTATTTTGGAGTCCCTAAAATTTTAGGAGTTGGTTCTGTGTAATTATTCCTACAGGCCTGTTTAGCCTCTACTATAATCCTATACAAAGGACAATAAGAAAAAGAAAATACATGTGAAACTTTGAATCTCCACTAAGTAGAGGTGTATAAGTTTAAAAGGTCCCCTTTTGTATATCTTTCTGCTTTTTATTTTTTGCTTTTTGGAGGGCAGTTGGGGTTAAGTGACTTTCCCAAAGTCACATGGCTAGTAAGTGTGTCACATTTCTGAGGCCAGATTTGAACTCAGGTACTCCTGACTTCAGGGCCGGTGCTCTGTTCACTGTGCCATCTAGCCACCTTATCTTTCTGCTTAAAAAAAGATTCATTGCTGTTCTTTTCTTTTTGTTAGAAATATTTTCACTATATCTCTATTCTCTCCCCTAACCCTTTTCACCACCCTTACCATCCCTTTCTCCATCTCCTTCTACTCTGATGTTATGATCTTCTTTGACAATGAAAGACAAACAGCAACAACCATCTACTAGCCTTCCATTATAACAAATATGTATATTCAAACAAGAAAAATAAACATTTTGGCCATGTCTGAAAATGTATTTCTCATTGTGAACTTCTAGTTCTCACCTTTCTGCTAAGAGGTAGGAAGTGTGATTCATCAATCACTATTTCTGAGCCAAGACTAGATATTGCATTGATTAAGTAAATTGGAGCAACTGGTCATTGAGAACCCAGCCATGTACAGCATAATCAACATGATGAAATTCCTCATATGGACTTTGACTCATCAGTATATACTGTATCATTCATGTCCATTTATTGAGTAGTGAAGAAAGGATTTTCTTGATTGATTACAGAGCTGGAACTGAGTTTCCCAATATGAAAGACTCTTAGGGGCCCAGTTGATAATTTTTCCTGATGGTAAGTCAAACAATAATTACTATAATCCTCTGACTGGGGTGAGATGGAAGGAGGGAATGGAATAAGCATTTATTAAGTACCTATTATGTCCAAGACACTGTGCTTAGTACTTTATAAATATCTCATTTGATCTTCAGAAGGAAAGAAGGAAGAAAAGAAGGGAGGGATGAAGGAAGGAAAAAAGGAAGGAAAGAAAGAAGCATGAATTTATTAAATGTGTAATATATGCCAGGCTCTGTGCTAGGTACTTTGCTCTTTGCAACTGTTACCCCATTTGATTCTCATAATAACCTTGGATGGTAGGTGGTATTATAATCCACATTTTATAGTTTAAGAAACTGAGGTAGATAGAGGTTAGACAGAGGTTAATTGAAGTGCCTAGGGTGAAACCATATAGTAAGTGTCTGAGGCTGGGTTTGAACTCACATCTTCTTGTCTTTAGGCCCAGCACTAGCTATTTAGTATGCCCTCTGGGCACTTGACTTGTCAATGCAGGTAGGAGTTGGGATAAGGACCTGCAAAGATTATACAGGATATAGCATCATAGATATGAGTTTGGAAAGATCCTTTGTTTTCCTATTTTTGCAACAATTATGTAATATTAGAATTAATTTTTCTTGTTTGGTTGAAGTCATTTGTAAATTCGTCTGGTTATGGCATATTTTTTTCCTTCGGAAGTTCACTTATGTCTTCCTCATTTTTATTTTTATGATATTGTGTCATATAAGTAATATATTTATTATTTTGTTAATCTGGATATTTGATCTTTTTATCAATCTTCATCCATTTTATCAGTTAGTAATTTTGTTTGCATATAATTGGGCAGGAGAGTTTCCTATATTTCATCTTCAGTAATTATGAATTTTCCCTTTTCATTTTTATAAGTTTTATTGATATATTTCGACTTTATATTACCTACATTTCTTCTAGTATCCCTTCTTTACCACCTTACCAGAAAGCTATATTATGTACCAAAGAATATTTTCAAATTAAAAAGAGAGGAAGAAGAGAAAAAACCAGTAAAGTTGATTAATATATTGAAAAATTTGAAAAACATATACCATGCTCCATGTTCATGCACATCTTATTTCTATAAAGATGTGTGTGGGGATGCCTTCTCTCATATTTTCTTTGGTTATTCTTGCTCTTTCTAATTCTGCAATATTTCTTTCAACTGTTTTGTGGGATTCTCCCTCCTGTTCCTGTTCCCAATTATATTGTTGTATTCATTATGTATTTTTTGGGGGGGCTTACTTTACTTCACTTTGCCTCCAATTCATGCAATTCTGTCCATAATGCTCCTTTAAAATTCCCCTAAAAGACAATATTCTATTATATTAATGTGATATAATTAGTTTAGCCATTCCCAAATTGATAGGGATCCATTCTTTTCATAGCTCTTTGCTACCCCACAAAATGTACTGGCATAATTATTTTTAATATAGAAGCTTTCTTTTTCATCAATGACCTGCTTGGTTCCACTTTTTAGATTTATTGGCAATATAGTGGCTTTTTTTGCTTTCATTTTTGTTAATTATATTTTCAGAATTTCTAATTTACCATTTAGTTGATTTTTAAAAAATTCTTGCTTTTTTAGTTTTTTAAAAAGAGGTATGAACCATTAATTGATTTGCCTTTTCTTTAGTTTATGAAAGTGCTTGCAGTATTTCTTCCCCTCAATGTTTATGTGCATCCCAAAAGTTCTGGTGTCTTTTCCCATTTTTATAATTTTCTTTGATGAAATTTTCTATATATTTTTTCTTTTATCTACCAGTTCTTTTCAATTAACTATTTAGTCCACAATTGATTTTAATCTCTTTAACAGCTTTGTAAATTATATTTTTATTACATTGTGGTCATTAATGGATAAATTTAAAATGTCTGCTTTGCTGTATTTTTGTGAAGTTTTTATACCCCAATACATAATGAATTTTTATAATGTCATGCATAGTTGAGAAACATGTGAACTTCTTTCTGTTGCCATTCAGTAACTGCAAGACATATATTCGATATAAATTTTCTAAAGTTTTGTTCAAGTCCTTAAGTTCTTTATTTTTTATCTTTTGTTGCTGTTGTCTAGAGGTAGATCTGTTAAATTAAAGCCCCCTACTATTATAGTTTTATTTTCCATTTCTCCATGAAATTCAATTCATTTTTCCTTTAAGTATTCCTTAAAAATTAAGTGTAATTTAAGTAGTATTTAAGTATTAAGTATCATACCATATGTTAAGTATTCATATTGGTTTGTTATCTAATGAGACTAAGCATAATGTAGCTTCTCTGCAGCCCTTTTTAAAAAAAAAAGTTTTCTTTTACTGTAGCCCTTTCTGAGATCATGATACTACCTCTGTCTTTTTGTGTTTACCTGAAGCAAAAAAAAGAAGATTTTTCTACGCAAATCATTATGTTTCAAATGTTCCTTGTAAGTAACATATTGTTGAATTTGCTTTCATATCCATTCTGGAATGCTTTTTTATGTTATGGATGAGTTCATGGTTATAATTGATAGTCTTGTATTCCCTTTGCCTATTATCTTGCTCTCTCTTTGTCTCTCACTATCTCTTTATAGATAAGGTGGTGAAAGATGAGTGTGTCTTAACACTAGTGATCTATAATTGATCTGTTTCTATTATATTACCACTCTTCTCTTCTTTTCCTTCTCTTGATATATGAATTTTATTCTCTCCTTTTAATCCCACATCACAATCCATTCTCTGATGCTGCAGTTTAATTTACTACTTCCCCACTGATCCTGCTGCTTGTATAAACTCCCTTCTCCCTTCTCTCTATCACCCCTTTCCAATATTGAATTGAATGTTTTTATACACCAAGTTGTGTGTATGTGTGTATGTATGTGTTCAACTTTCCTTTGCCCAGTTCAAATGAAAGTGAAATTCATGGGATCACCCCCTCCATGTATGTACACATTTAGTCTCATGTACTCTTCTTATGAGAGTAGTAAAGTGGTAAGGGGGATAGAGTGCTGAGCCTGGAGTTAGGAAGATTCATTTTTGTAAATTCAAATCCAGCATTAGGTACACTACCTGTGTGACCTTGGGCAAGCCACTTGTCCCTGTTTACCTCAGTTCCTCCTCTGTAAAATGAGCTGGAAAAAGAAATGGCAAACTACTCCAGTATCTTTGTCAAGAAAACCCCAAATGGTGTCACAAAGAGTCAGACACAATGGAAATGACTAAACAACAACAATAATCCCTATTATGTGAGATTACAAATTCCTCCTCCCTTTCTCTTCCTTTCTTCTTAGTTACTTTTCCCTCCTACTTCTTCTCTTAAGAATATGAAAATAAAACAAAACTACCATGACACTTTCTATATTATTTAATCCCCTTTATGACTTTTGAAAACATTAGCATTCTGAGAGGATATTTGGTTCTTCTTCTATTACACTACAAACAATACATCATATAATCTTGATCAAATTTTTATTGACCAAATATATCTCTTCTATCTCTCTCTTCATGCTTGCCTTTGCATTTCAAAGTGACTACTAAATTTTGCCCTTTCAATTAGAGTGATTAGAAGTCCTCTATTTCATTAGAAGTTAATTTTCCTCCTCATAACTTAGTTTAGCTAGATTATTCCTCGTTGTAAATCTTTATCTTTGACTTTTTGTGCTATATTATTCCAATCTCTTCTATTTTACAGTGACAGCTGCTGATTTTTGTGAGATCTTGATTGTAGCTCCTTGGTGATTGAACTCTTTTCTTTTTTTCTGAGGAGAGTGGGTGGGGCACTGATTGCAAGATTGTTTTCCTTTAACATGGCAGCTCTGGATTTTAGCTATGTTGTTCCTAGGAGTTTTTATTTTGGAGCTTCTCCCAGGAGGTGACTAGCAGATTCTTTCTATTTCCACCTTTTCTTATGGTCCTAATAGATGCAGGTAATTTCTTGCTTATGGTTGAAATATGATACTCAGGGTTTGAAAAAACAAACCGCAGAGTTTTCTGGTAGTCTGATGATTCTTAGATTATCTCCCCTAACCTGTTTCAGAAGTCAGTTGTTGTCTTACATTTATTATTTTCTTACTTTTTCCCAATCTTTTGGTTTTATTTTAATATTTCTGTGTCTCATAGAAAAAATGCTTTCTCTCTGACATCTTTTTAATTTTCAGTGTTCAATATTTGGGTAACAATTATTACCATCTAAGTTATTAATTCTCCTAGTAATTTTTTCCTTACTGTCATTTCATTTAATATTACATTTTGTATTTCTTGCTTCATTTTTTTCCCAGGTACCCTCATCATGGAAATTCTTTTCTCAGGCTTGTTGTGAAATCACTCTCTTGCTCTAGGTTTACTTTTGGTTTTCTTTGATCCATAGTGTTTCTTCATTGGATATAGCATTTTATTCTGTTTATGCATATTTCTAGCCTCAATTTCTAGAATGGGTCTTTGTGCTTAAGCCAGACTATATTCCCTCCTATACTTTTGGACATTGTAGGCAGGACATGCTTCATTCTGGATGGAGTGGCTAAGACTGTGTTCTGTCTTCTATAGAATTCTTGGGTTTAGGCTCATTAACATGGTGTCACAATTTAGATTTTGGCTTTGACTTGTTCTGTTTCCTTCTCCTTGCATACTCCTCATTCTATTACCCTGATAATTTCCAAATATATTTTGGTGATTTAATTGGTACAAGAGCTATGTAAGGCCCTAGGGGCTCTTACCTCCCTTGCCTTAGATCTCCCACTATAATTTTTACTAATATTTCTATAAGCTGACTATCAATTGTATTTTTTACCCCATGTTTCTAAAACCACACCTAAAATTCTTATGGAAAAGAGTATCATAATTCTTTGGATGGATGGAAAAAATATTAAGTCCCTGCTATGTTCCAGGCACTTTTCTAAGCACTTTACAAATACTATCCCCTTTGATTCTGATAATAACCTTTGGAGGTAGGAGCTATTATTATTTTATAGTTGAAGAAGCTGAAGCAAACAGAGGTTAAGTGACTTGCCTAGGGTTACACAGTTAGGGTCACAAATATGTTTTAATTCTTTGAAACCAGATTTGCTATCTTGCATCAGGCAACTGGCTGTAAGGAGAATTCATCTTTATGTACCAAGTATTCAGAATTCCTCTTTTTATCCCACTAACAAGGGGCAAAGGACAATTTCATACAGAACATCTAACTGATTTAGCTGAGTTTGCAAAAACAAATTTTAAGGTCATGTGGCCCATGGAATTTTGAAACAGAAAACATTCTGAATTTCCCCATTAGAACACATTTCTAGAAGACTGGAGGAAAATACATGTACATATATAGGAAGCCTTACCTAAGAACTGAATATCCTAAACATTAGAATAGTCTAAACAGAAAACAATGAGATATTAAAACATTTTTAAGTAAAAACAATTGAAAAAATGGAAATAAATGTAAGGAATATAACACAAAAAGCAACTTACCTCCAAAAAATGTTAAAGAAAATATGATATAGAGGAATGTGAATCATCAGCAACTGTGGCAGCTTCCAGACTCCTCAAACTATTGATTTGATTCTGATATTATTTGATATGATAAAATCAAATTCTAATTTGATTTTACTTGTGAAAGAGCAAGTAAAAGGTCAGTTGGGAACCCTGTTGGAAAGGAAGGGCACTGCCTCCAGGGTGAGAGATGGTGCAGTTGCGGCACCTGCAGCTGCTGCCTCACATGGTTGCCTTCAGAGCTCCTGGCCTGCAGATCGTAGAGGGACCAAGTGACCATTCAGAGAGTAATTGTTCTTGCTTTAATCTGCTTGGATCTGGATTACTGTCTTGTGTGGAGGTTCTGGGATTTGTGGCCAGTGGGTCAGAGCTTGTGGGGGCTTCAGGGAGGGTGCCCCCAAATAGCTCCAGCAGCTGCAAAAATCCCAGCTATTTGGAACAAAGCTCTCCTCTCTGAAAGCAGAGTTCTACCATGGCAAAAAGTTCAAAAATCAAGTAATTGACTGGAAACATGAGCAAGCAGAAGAAGCAAAATAAGCAGAGCAATCAAATCTTACATTCCTTTTTTTGGGGGGACAAAAAGGATCAAAGCATGGAATGGGAAGAAGAAAACAAAATCAGAACTCCTGCATCAAAGATCTTCCAAGAAAAATATGAATTGGTTACAGGCCATGGAGGAGCTAAAGAAGGATTTTGAAAATCAAGTAAGAGAGGTGGAGGAAAAATTGCAAAGAGAAATGAAAATGATGCAAGAAAATCATGAAAAGAGAGTCAATAACTTGACTGAAGAAAACAACACCTCAAAAATAGATTAACTGAAATGGCAAAGGAGGCCCAAAAAGCCAATAAGGAGAAGAATGCCTTAAAAAGCCAAATTTGCCAGATGGAAAAGGATTTTCAAAAGCTCACTGAAGAGAATAATTCCTTCAAAATTAGATTGGAGCAAATGGAAGCTAATGACTTTAATGAGAAATCAAGACACTATAAAACAGATCCAAACAAATGAAAAAATATAAGGCAATGTGAAATATCTCATTGGAAAAAACATTGACCTGAAAAATAGATCTAGGAGAGATAATTTAAAATTATTGGACTACCTGAAAACAATGATCAAAAAAAGAACCTAGAAATTATCCTTCAAGAAATTCTCAAGGTAAATTGCCTTAATAGTTTAGAATCAGAGGGCAAAATAGAAATGGAAAGAATTCACTGATCACACCTTGAAAAAATGTCCCAAAAAGAAAACTCCTAGGAATATTATAGCCAGGTTTCAGAGTTTCCAGGTCAAGGAGAAAATATTGCAAGCAGCCAGGAAGGAACAATTTTGCTATTTTGGAAACACAATCAGGATATTACAAGATCTAGTAGCTTTGGCCTTAAGGGAGTGAAGGGTTTGGAATTTGTTATTCCGGAGGTCAAAGGACATAGGATTAAAACCAAGAATCACCTACCCAGAAAAAACTGAATATAATGCTTCAGGGGAAAATATGGGCATTCAATGAAATAGAGGACTTTCAAGTATTCAATGAAAAAACCAAAGTTGAATAGAAAATTTGACATTCAAAATCAAGAAGCAAGAGAATCATGAGAAGGTAAACAGGGAAAAGGAAGCATAAGGAACTTATTAAAGTTGAACTATTTACATTCCTACATGTAAAAACAATAATTGTAACTCATAAGACTTTTCTTAGTATGAGGATAGTTGAAGGGAATATATATATATATGTATACATACATATATGTTTATATAGGAGGGTATATGTGCATATAAATACATATGTGAGTGTGTGTATATATGTGTAAATGTATACATAGACAGAGGGCACAGAATCAGTTGAATAGGAAGGGATGATATCTAAAATTAAAATTAAGAGGTGAGAGGGGAATATAATGAGAGGAGACAGTGAGAGAGAGTATAGGGTGAATTATATCATATGAAAGAGGCAAGAGAAAACTGTTACAATGGAGGGGAAGAACAGGAAGGCAAAAGGGAATGGGTCATCCTTACTCCCATTGAATTTGGCTTAAGGAGGGGATAACATACACACTAAATTGGGTATCTTACCCCACAGGAAAGTAGGGAGGAAGGGGATAAGAGGGGGAATGATAGAAGGGAGGGCAGATTGGGAGAGAGGGTAGTCAGGAGCACACACTTTTGAAAAGGAACAGGGTCAAAGTAGAAAATAGAACATGTGGGAGGTAGGATACAATATATCTACTATGGAAATGATTTTGGTAACTACACATGTACAACCTATATTGAACTGCTTATCTTCCCAGTAGGGGTGGGTGATGAGGGAAGAAGGGAAAGAATCTGGAAAACAAAGCTTTAAAATCAAATGTTAAAACAAATTATTATTATTATTTTTTTTACATGCAACTTGGAAATAAGATATATAGGCACTGGGGTATAGAAATCCATCTTGCCCTACTAGAAAGTTTGAGGGGGAAAGGAGAGGATGTAAGAGAGGGCAGATTGGGGGAAGGGTTATTCAGTAGGATCGCTATTTTGGGGTGGTGGTTAGGGGAAAGGTGGGGAGAAAATTTGTAACTCAAAATCTTGTGGAAATGAATATTGAAAGCTAAAAAAAAATACTTTTGACCTGGTAGGGAAAACTGGAGAAACTGTGGCTCCCCTGTTCTAGACCAAGTACTCTGCTTGAAGTTTGGATTCAGTCAAAGGGCAGCACTAGAGGACCTAGAGGGCCACATGTGACCTCCAGGCCACAGGTTCCCCACACCTGTTCTAGACTTTCCATCTCTCTTAATGTATACTAAGCTAGCATTTGCTTTTTTGTCCACCACATCACATCATTGACTCATTTTTAACTATTTATCTATTAAAACCCCCAAATTTTTAACACACACACACACACACACAAAGACAATATATATGACTATTTGAAAATCATAACCAAGAAAAAAGTCTTGGATACCATATTTCAATACATCATAAATAAAAACTGCCCAAATCTCCTAGATAAAAAAAAAAAACAAACTAAAGGCTTTCAATCATCTCCTGAAAGGAATGTTAAAAGCCCAAAATGAAAAACTTCAAGAAATGCCATAGCCAAATCTAGAGTTTCAAGGTCAAAGAACCACCCACCCCCTTGCCTTTAAATTATAAGTAGACAAGAAAAAAAACATGTTCAAATACCAAGGAGTCATAGTTAGGATCACACAAGACTTGGCTTGGAAGCTTTCACTACAAAGAAGAAAACTTGTAGTATATATATATATATTTTGGTAATTTTTAAAATTTTAAACTGAAATACAGAATAAGACAAGAAAAAAATAAATAGACAAATACTAAAACTAAAATAAAAATACAAAATAAGAAAAGGAAAAAAAAACACTGCCATGTGCACAGTAGAACATGAGAGAGGATTTAAAATATATAGCAGTATATTTCCATTTCTAAAATACGTATATAATAACTATAATGCTTTGTGTTGAGAACTGTCTTTTCTTTACTTCCTTGTAAGTTTTTTTAACTGTCTTCTGTGCCCTTTGTACTTTGTTCTTTCCTCCCCATTTCCCCTGCCCTGAGAAGGGAACAATTAAGCATGAATATATTTATACATACATACATACATATACACATACATATATACATATTCATACCTACATCTGTACATACAAACACACACACATACTTAGATAGCTATAATCATATTCATACTCACATATAGACATATACATTCATATGCTTCTGTGTAAGACTTATTTGTCTTCTGTTTCTGAGAGTGGATAACTTCTTCCTTCAGAAACCTTTCCATATTTTCCCACATCTATCAACATGTCATTTCCTACACCACAGCAATATTCCAACCTTACACTCTCTAGTTGTTTAAAATAGTCAAAAACAATGTTTGTGAATATGACTGACACACAGCGTAGTTTCCCTATTTTTTCTCTTTTGATTAAATCTATTTCAGTCTTAACTTTTTCTGAGATAATACTACCCCAGTTCCTTTTCCCTTAAAAATTCTATTTCTGATCTTTATTTTATGTTTGTGCATATTTCCTATCCTTCCTGACTCCTCTACTTTACTTCTACCCACTACCTTAATCCTCACCCCCTCCCTCTGCAGTGTCATCTGGGAGAAAAAGTGTCATCTGTGAAAGAAAGAAAATGGAAAGAGCATGGACAAGATCCATAGGGAAAAGAATTTTGTTCATTAGATCTGTATAGATCCACCCTGATTCATGTATGAGGTATGAGAGAATTAAGGAAATTAAGACAGCAAGTGGCTAATTGTGGGAACTGAACAAGCCACACTGACTCGTATCTTTTGACTCAATTCTGGAGTTAACTTAGTTTCCTTTTAATTTAAATATGGATTTAATCCAACTTCTGTCTTGAGAGAAAAGTTTTATTCAATTGTGGGATTTGGGAAAAAGCCCTATGTATTATTTGAATCTAATTCTGAAAGACTGGGAAACTGGACCACCTCTCCCAGTGGGTTAGATACTCTTAACCAAGTACTTAGGTTGAAATTAGACCAGAAATCTGGTCAGATCCAGAGATCGATGCAAGGAGTTTTCTTGCAATTGAACATCTCAAGCAACCCATGTGTCTTATCTGAAAACTAGCACACCACTGATCAATAAGTTATTGTTTCCATGTTCCCTTGACTGGTTACAGATACTTGGGACACCTCCTTTTCTGAATTCACGGTATTGCACCTGTTCACTCTCCCCCTTCCAACTTACAAAGTCCCTAATCTTTCCTCCACTTAAAAATCAGATTACCTAAAGTTGTATTGTTTCACTTTAATTACTTTGTCTTATTTGATTAATTGTTTTTAATGTATAGAAGTCTGTCTCCTTGCATTTTTGGGATCAGGCCCAAAGCTGACGAAAGGGCCTGGTCCTGATTTGTTAGGCAATTGCTGTGCTTTGCTTAATAAATTAATGTATTTGGAAGCTCAAACCTTTGTTTTCTTCAGCCATTTCATCTTTCACCCACCATAGGTAGAATGCCAAATCTGAATGCTTATTTACATTTGTCCACCCATTAAACTTTAAAAATCTCTCTGGGCATTACTACAATTTGTCCTTTTTTGCTTCTGCATCTGGACATCTTCATATGTAACCATATCTTCATATGTAACCATAGATATGAGAATGGTCATTCAGACATTTAGTAATATTACCATTATTATTATTATTATTATTTTGCTTTTTGGAGGGCAGTTGGGGTTAAGTGACTTGCCCAAGGCCACATGGCTAATTTTTTTTTTTGGTGTTAAGTGTCTGAGGCTAGCTTTGAACTCAGGTCCTCCTGACTCCAGAGCCGGTGCTCTATTCACTGTGCCACCTAGCCACCCTATTACCATTATTCGTAAAAGTTTGAGAAAATAACCACCAAATCCTACAAAATTTTCAGATTTTCAAGATTCTGGATATGGTCAATTCAAGAGTACTTGTATCTTTTTTTCCCGTGTGATATTTCACTTTTTATTTTTCCCCAGTTACATGTAAAAACAAGTTTTAACTTTCATTTTAAAACTTTGAGCTCCAAATTCTGTCCCTTTCTCCCTCTTCCCGCCCACTACCTCCACCATTAAGAAGCTCCATATAATAGGCTATATATGTGCAGTCATGCAAAACATATAGTCATGTTGTGAAAGAGACATAGACAATAAAAAACAAACTCAAGAAAAAGGAAGTAAAAAAATTGTGCTTCAATATGCATTCAGATACCATCAGTTCTTTCTCTGGGAATGAATGGTATCCTTCATCATAAGCCCTTCAGAGTTGTCTTGGATTGCTGCATCTCTGAGAATAGCTAAGTCATTTACAGCTGATCGCCTTACCATATTGATGTTACTTTGTACATAGTACATTGCACTTTGCCTCAGTCCGTGTAAATCTTTTCAGAAGGAGCATCCTGCTCATCATTTCTTATAGTACAATTGTGTTCCATTATAATCCCATATCACAACAACTTGTTCAGTCATTTTCAAATTGATGGGTATCTCATCAGCTTCTAATATTTTGTACCCGGAAATGAGCTGCTATAAGTATTTTTGTACATATAGGTCCTTTTCTTGTTTCTTTTTTTAATATTTTTTGGGATACAGACCTATTACTAGTACTGCTAGGTCAAAGATTTTATATCCCTTTGGGAATTGTTCCAAATTACTCTACAGAATGATTGAATCAGTTCACAACTCCCCCCCCCCCCCAGTACATTGATATATCATTTTTCCCATATCCTCTCTCGCCACAACAATTGTCATTTACCTTTTTGTCCTATTAGCCAATCTAATAGGTATGAGAGAGTACCTTAGAATTGTTTTAATTTGCATTTATTCAATTAATAGTAAGTTAGGGTATTTTTTCATATGGCCATAGATAGTTTCAATTACTTCATCTGAAAACTTTTCATACTATTTGATCATTTATCAATTGGGGAATGGCTCTTATTTTTATAAATTTGACTCAGTTCTCTGTATGTTTGAGAAATGAGATCTTTATTAAAAATTTATTTCAATTTTTTTTACAGTTACTATTCCTAACTGTAGTTAGGAATCCATCCCACCCCACACCCACATAGTCTATTCTCTCTTTTCAACCTGTCCCTCTTCAAAGGTATTTTGCTTCTGATTTCCCCCTTCCCCAATATGTCCTCCCTTCTTACCCCCCCCCCCCCCCAGATGCTCCCCCCCCCCCCCCCCCCCCCCCAATTCCCTTATTCCCTTTCCCTCCTACTTTCCTTTAGGGTAAAATAGATTTCTATACTTAATTAGGTATTTATGTTATTCCCTCTTTGAATCAATTTTGATGAGAGTAAGGTTCACTCACTCCCACTCACCTCCCCCCCTCTGCTTTTCCATGGTAAAAGCTTTTTTTGTGTCTCTTTTATGTGAGATAATTTGCCCCATTCTTCCTCTAAGTTTCTCTTTCTCCCAGTATGTTCTCTCTCACCCCTTAATTTTATTTATTTTTTTATTTTTTAGATATCATGCCTTCATATTCAACTCACACCTGTGCCCTCTGTCTATACATACTCCTTCTACCTACCCTAATAATGAGAAAGGTCTTATGAATAGCAAATACCATCTTCCCATGTAGGAATGTAAACAGTTTAATCTTATAAGTCCCTTATGATTTCCCTTTTCTGTTTATCTTTCTATGCATCTATTGAGTCTTGTATTCAAAAGTCAAATTTTTCTATTCTGCTCTGGTCTTTTCATCAAGAATGCTTGAAAGTCCTCTATCTCATTGCATGCCCATTTTTTTTTTCTCCTGAAGAATTATACTCATTTTTGCAGGGTAGGTGATTCTTGGTTATTATCCTAGATCTTTTGCCCTCTGGAATATCATATTTTAAGTCCTCTGATCCTTTAAAATAGAAGATGCTAAATCTTATGATATTCTGACAGTGACTCTTGAATTGTTTCTTTCTGGATGCTTGTAATATTTTCTCCTTGACTTGGGAACTCTGGGATTTGGCTATAATATTCCTGGCAGTTTTCATCCTGAAGGAGGTGATTGGTAGATTCTTCCAAATTCTATTTCACCCTCCAGTTCTAGAATATCAGGGCAATTTACCATTATAATTTCTTGAAAGATCATGTCTAGGCTCTTTTAGGCAGTCCAATAATTTTAAAATTCTTTCTCCTGGATCTATTTTCTAGGTCAGTTGTTTTTCCAATGAGATATTTCGCATTGTCTTCTATTTTTTTGTTCTTTAGGTTTTCCTTTATTGTTTCTTGATTTCTCATAAAGTCACTAGCTTACATTTGCTCCATTCTAGTTTTTCTAAAAGTTTTTTTTAGCTTATTTATTTTTAGTTTTCAACATTCACTTCCGTAAGTTTTAAATTTTCTCCGCCTCCCTCCTCCCCTCCATTCTAATTTTTTAAGGAATTATTGTCTTCAGTGAGTTTTTGCTCCTCCTTTACCATTTTGCCAATTCTGTTTTTAAGGCATTCTTCCCTTCATTGACTTTTTGGATGTCTTTTGCCATTTGACCTAGGGTTTTTTAGGTGTTATTTTCTTCAGTGTATATATATATACACACATACACTTAAATATATTACTTAAGCATATATGTATGTATATATATACTTAAATATATATATATTTGTGTGTGTGTGTCTCCTTTAGCAAGCTGTCAAATTGTTTTTCATGATTTTCCTTCATCACTCTCATTTCTCTTCTCAATTTTTCCTCTACCTCTCTTACTTGATTTTCAAAATCCTTTTTGAGCTTTTCCATGGCCTGCAACCAATTTATATTTTTCTTGGAGGTTTTGGATGTAGGAGCTTTGACTTTGTTATCTTCTTCTGAGTGAGTCTTTTGATCTGCCTTGTCACCACAATAAATTTCTATAGTCAGTTCTTTCTGTTGTTTTCTCATTTTGACTTGTTAAAAATAGGGCTCTACTTCCAGGGTGGAGGGCACACTCTCCCAAGCTTCAGGAGTTTTGTGCAGCTGTTTTCAGAGATACTTCTAGGGACCTGTAAGTTTTCAGCTGTTCCAAGGTGTTATGATCTAAGAAAAGGTATTAACTCTACTGACCTCTGCTCTGGTCTATGAGTGACCACAAGCACTCTTTTCTTGGGATTTATGAGAAGCATTCCTCCTCCACCATGCTCATAAATTCTGCTATGTTCATTCTTCTCACCCTGGGACTGCATGGCAGGAATGTGACCAGGGTCTGAGTATGGGCAAAGCAATAGAGTCCTGTATCAGTGCTAGCAAAGAGACCCCTGAAATCTCCTTCTGACCTGATATTTGACCCCTTTCTGTATGTGGGTTGAGAGTTATAGAATTAGCTGCCTCACCTGCCAATTCAGTGGCTTCCAAGACCTGTTACTGGTTTACTGGGATCTGGGACTGTGCTGGATTGTGCTTTCACGCAGTTGTGCCAGACCTTTCCTGCTGAACTTCTTTGGTCGTTGTGGCCTGAGAGGTCTATAAAGCATCACTGCTGCTAGTGATTCAGGCACCCCAAGGCCTACTCAGGGTTTGCTGGAGCCTGGTCTGTGCTGGTGTGGCCTGTGCTGGACTGAGCTCTTCTCTGGCCCTAGTGCAATAGACCTTTTCTGCTGATCTTCCAAGTTGTCTCATGCTGGAAATCTGTTTCATTCTGTCTTTTTGTGGATTCTGATATTCTAGAATTTGTGTAGCATCATTTAGAAAATATATTTGGAGTGGTTTGGGGGAGAGCTCAGGTGAGCCCCTGTCTTTACTCCACCATCTTGGCTCTACCACTCAAGAGTGCTTTTATCTTAACAGAGGCTCTGAAAGACTAGCATTTATCAGTTGGAAACTTCAGAATATTTTTATAGAGCGAATCCAACATTTTCAGTGGTATCTTTCCATATTCTTCTAAAGTTTTTGCAAGGATAATGAAAATCATCTAAGACCACTAACACTTTTAGATAATTCATGTCTCCAAATACTTTCCTATCACTTGTTGAAAAAGTGGCAGGTGCCCCAGAGATGCCTTGGGAAAAATATTCAATTGGTAAAATCCAGGAGGGCAGATGAAATCATATTCTCTTTGTCTTGCATAGTCAAGATAATCTAATAGTATCCATTATGTAAATCCAGGACTGAGAACCACTGGCTTCCTAGTAGATGAGCTAGGGTGTCTAGAACTTGTAGCAACTTGTACTAGTTCACTTTGGTTATTTTATTCTAAGGTGAGTGTTCTACAGGCATTGATATATTTCCATTCTTTTGAACTGCCACTGAAGGTGATAGAGGATGGGCTGCTAAACTCTGTAATAATACCATTCTTTAAGATGGTTTCTGAGGTTTCTATCACAAATAAAAGAATCTTCAATAAATCTTTTCCATAACAATTGGGAGTTGGTGAGGCGGATCCCGTGGGTTTCTTCTCAAGTGAATGCCCAGTTTTATTTATAGAATGAGAGCATGGATTTCTTCTCATTGTCCTTCTATCTCAATCAGTTCTTCTACTCATCTGGTACTGGGAGTCACCAAACTCAAATACTTCAGATTTTATTCCTGACATTGAAGAGAAGTGCTATCATAATGTATATTGCCTCTATTCTCTTGTAGGCCTCTACACCAGCTATATGGAGTATCAAAGTGTGGAAATATTGGGTCCCAATGTATTACTTTCAATATACTTGTAGTATTTAAAAAAATAAAATGTTATCAACATCATATATTTCTCACATTATCATAGTTATTCCCTACTACTCCCAGAGAGCCATTCCATGTAACTAGTAGTATTTTTTTGAAAGAGGAGCAATCAACAAGTTGGTTAATATGTTGAAAAAATTTGAAATCATATGCAATGTGTAATGCCTGTGAACTTCCAGCCTCCACAGGGGATGTATGGGGGTGTCTTTTAATATCTCTTAATTCATTTGAGTCATTCTTAATCTTTATTATCTTGTTATATTCACTTTTATTTTTTTTTTGATGTGTGGTTGTTCTTCCCATTTACATTGTTTATCTGTTATACATACAGTTTTCTTGGCTCTGTTTATTTTATTCTGAATCAGTTCATGTAGATCTTTCTAGGTTTCTCTTTATTTATCACATCATTTCTTATACATTATATCCATTATACTAATATACCACAATTTTATTTAAGTATTCCCCAATCATTGGGTACTTACTATGTTTTTAATTCCTTGCTACTATAAAAGTGCCACTATAAATGGAGGACAAGCCCAATAACAGAGTGACTGGTTCAAAGTATATGAGCATTTTAATAAATTTATTTGCATGGCTTCAAATTGCTTTGCAAAAGGGTTGTACTATTTTCCATCTCCACCAACAATATATTAGTTTGCCTATCATTCCACAACTCCTCCAACATTGACTACTGCCATTTCTGGTCATTTTTTGGGACAATTTGCAGGGTGAGGTGAAACTTCAGTGTTGTTTTAATTTGCATTTTAAAGCATTCTTTCAAATGTTTGTGAATACTTTGCAATTCTTTTTTTTTCAAATGCTTTATTAACTTGTGATTTACATCATTCATTTCCACCAGACTTTGAGTTACAAATTTTCTCCCCGTTTTTTCCCTACCAACTCCCCCAAAATAGCAGTCCCACAGAATATCCCCTCCTCCAATCTGCTCTCTCCCATATTTTCTCCCATACACTTTTCAAATTTTCCAGTGGATCTCTATGCCCCAGTGCATCTTATTTCCCAATTACATGTAAAATAGTATTGATAATAGTATACACACACACACACACATACGTATACACACATATATTTGAATATTTGATTTTAAAACTTTGAATTCAAGATTCATTCCCTTCCTCCCTTGATGCTCACCCTTACTGGGAAGATAAGCAGTTCAGTATAGGTTGTACATATGTGGCTAAGGCAAAACAATAACATAGGAGATATATTGTAAAAGACTGACTATATTTTCCTTCTTCCTATCCCACCTCCCACTTGTTCTATTCTCTACTTTGATCTCCCTTTTCAAAAGTGGGTGCTTCCAACTTCCCTCCCCCCCAGCCTGCCCTCCCTTCCATCATCCCCCAACTTATCCCCTTCCCCACCTACTCTCTCGTAGGGTGAGATACCCTATTTGGTGTGTATTTCATTCCCTCCTCAAGCCAAATTCAATGGGAATAAGGTTGACCCCTTCCCTTTTGCCTTCCTATTCTTCCCCTCCATTGTAACCATTTTCCCTTGCCTCTTCTATATGAGATAGTTCTCTCTCTCCACATTTCCTCTAATTATATTCCTCTCTCACCTCTTAATTTCACCTTTTAAGTATCTTCCCTTCCTGTTAAATTGGTCCTGTGCCCTCTATCTATGTATACCTGTAAACATATATACACACATTCACATATGTATTCATATGCCCATATACCCTCGTATATATATGTATACATATACATATATATGTATGTGTATATATATATGTATGTATGTGTGTGTATATATATATATATATATATATATATATATATATATATATATATATATATATATATATTTCTATTCCCTTCAACTACTGAGAAAAGTTTCATCAGTTACTATTATTGTTTTTCCATGTAGGAATGTTAATAGTTCAACTTTGATAAGTTCCTTATGATTTCTTTTCCCTGTTTACCTTCTCATGCTTCTCTTGCTTCTTGTATCTGAATGTCATTTTTTCTGTTCAACTTTGGTTTTTTCAGCAAGAATGCTTGAAAGCCCTCTATTCCACTGAATGACCATATTTTTCTCTGAAACATGATACTCAGTTTTGCTGGGTAGGTGACTCTTGGTTTTAATCCCAGCTCCTTTGACCTCTGGAATATCATATTCCAAGCCCTTCAATCCCTCAGTGTAGAAGCTGCCAGATCCTGGGTTATCCTGATTGTGTTTCCACAATATTCAAATTGTTTCTTCCTGGCTGCTTGTAATATTCTCTCCTTAATCTGGGAATTCTGGAACCTGGCTATACTATTCCTAGGAGTTTTCTTTTTGGGATCTTTTTCAGGACGTGATCAGTGGATTCTTTCAAGCTCTATTTTGCCCTCTGATTCTAAAACATCGGGGCAGTTTTCTTTGAGAACTTCCTGGAGGATGATTTCTAGGTTCTTACTTTGATCATGGCTTTCAGGTAGTCCAATAATTTTAAAATTATCTCTCCTGGATATACTTTCTAGGTCAGTGGTTTTTCCCATGAGATATTTCACATTGCCTTCTATTCTTTCATTTGTTTGGATCTGTTTAACAGCATCTTGATTTTTCATAAAGTCATTAGCTTCCATTTGCTCCAGTCTAATTCTGAAGCCATGATTCTCCTCATTGAGCTTTTGAGATTCTTTTTCCATCTGGGAAATTCGACTTTTTAAGGCATTCTTCTCCTCATTGCCTTTTTAAGCCTCCTTTGCCATTTGAGTCAGTCTGTTTTTTAAAGTGTTATTTTCCTCAGTCAGGCTGTTGGCTCTCATTTTTTAATTTTCTTGCATTGTTCTTCTTTCTGGCATTATTTTAATTTGCATTTTAAAGCATTCTTTCAAATGTTTGCGAATACTTTGCAATTCTTGTTGGAGATTTTTTTTGTTCATATACTTTGTCCATCTATCTATTGGAGAATAACTATTAGTCTTATGTATACTTATTAATTATTTATATATCTTGGATACCAAACCTTTATCAGAGAAATGTGATAGCAAGATTTTTTCCCACTTGACCACTTCCTTTTGTATTCTAGGTGAATTAATTTTGTCTGTGCAAAAGCCTTTTAGGTTTTGTGTAATTAAAGTTATATGTTTTATCTTTTGTATTTGTCTCTCTCTCTCTTGTTTGGTTTAGAATCCATCCCTTATGCCCATTAATTGATAAATGACCAAACAAGTTGTGGTATATGATTGTAATGGAAAACTATTGTACTAAAGGAAACGATGAGAAGGGTTCCCTCAGAAAAACCCGAAAAGACTTATATGAGCTGATGTGAAGTGAAAAGAACAGAACCAGGGGAACATTGTACAAGTAATAGTAATATTGTATGATGATCCAAAACAATTCTCAAAGACTTCTGATGAAAAATGTTATCCACCTCCAGAGAAAGGATTGATGGAGTCTGAATGAAGATTGAAATATATTTTTATTTAAAATTTATTTTGTTTTGTTGCTCTTTTCACAATGTGGCCAATATGGAAACATATTTTGCATGACTGCACATGCATGACCTATATCAAATTACTTGCCTTCTCAATGAAGGGATGAGGGTAGGTAGGGAGGCAGAGAACTTGGAACTCAAAATAAAAAAAAAAACAAATGTTAAAAATTATTTTTACATTTAATTGAGGAAAATGAAATGTTAAATAATGTTTTTTCAAAAAATAAAAAAAGTATGTTCCCTAATAACTTCAGAAAATTCTGGAAGACTTATAGGACCTGATGCAAAGTGAAGTGAGCAGAACCAGAAGAACAATGTACATGGTAGCAACAATATTGTAATGATTATCAACTGTGAAAGAATTAGCAATTCTATCAATACAATGATTCATGGCAATTCCAGAGGACTTATGATATATTTTCTTTATTTTTCCTGCTTTTCCCCCTCAAAATGACTAATGTAGAAATGTTTCTCTTAACCCTTGTATAATGGGTATTGTATTTCTTACCTTCTCAGTATGTGGAGGAGGGGTGGAAAGAGGGAGAAATTAGAAACTGAAAATAAAAAAAATAAATATAAAAGAGTACATTTCCTATTTCATAGCCATGAGAGTTATTGATCTGCTTCTCCTAATTTTTTATAATGTGATCTTTAATATCAAAGTTGTATATCCCTCTATAATGTATTGTGGTTCTCCATGGCACTAGAAAGATGGAGGGCAGGGGGAGGACCAAGGTATAGTGTTTGATTTTGTTGTAAGTCTATATTTGGCTAGTGTAGCCACACTGCCAGCAGCAGTGGTGACAATTGGGAGGGGTGCTGAGTAGACATAAGCTCTTTTTTTAAGCTTCTTTTGGTTTTTTGGTGTCCTAAACTATGGAAACAACCAGCACACAACTTCAGTTGCTTTCTGTTTGGGAGAGGTCTGAGAGGTTGTGGGGATCAGAGAGAATGTCTAGTCCTCCATCTTGAAGATCACATGACACAGAAGGTAATCCTAAAAAATAAATATAAAGTAGGTAATCCTACTTCTGGTATTTTGAATCAACTAAGTTTGGTTCCAGTTAATGCTTATACTTCAATGAGAGTTGGTACATTTGTGTGTCCTAGGGCCACAGTATGTACTTTCTTGTTGACAGCAACAGTTTCCTTGGGATGGAGAGTCTTTGTCACTAACTACAAATCCAAATCCTTTCATTAGCTCTAAATGTATTTTTCTCAAATGTCTTTATAGAATGAGTGGAATATTGTGGTCACTTGTGATCCACTGTCAAGGATAGCAGTGTAGTGTACAACCTCAAATGTCATAATCACTTCCATGTGGGGTCCTTTGAGTGTAAGTGGGATAGATCAATAAGGATCATTTAGATCAATCTTCACTTTTTTTGAATGACCTTAATATCTTTTAAGATTGATTGATTATCCTTAAATGGGCCTTGGATGGATGTATCATCTAAAACGATGAGAGATTATTCTTGAAAGAACCAGGATGACATTTCTTGTCCCCATCACTTTTTACTTTTACTTATCCTGATTCAGGAGAATTTGGAACCAAGACTATATTCTGTTCACTATTGTTTCTAACATTTGTATGGCCATCTGTGATTGGCCACAGTTTCCCCCCCTCTCCTTTATCATGTGATAGACCAGGGTTTTCTCCTCACTTGACTATGAAGTTTAGAATAGCTATTGTCTTAAAAATAAAGGAAGCTATCCACAAGATTTGATTGCCACAGGAGACAAAGGAATAGAGGGGACCTAGATGTTTAAATAGTTTCTCAATGGGCTCAGATCAAATTGATGTGGTTTCTTGTTCACCTATGGGAATTAAAGGCCCATCCTTGTAGAGTTAGAGTGAACAATACTTAAGTGATTTATTAAACCTGTTAGACTTATCACACCATTACCTTAGCACTTTAGCTTTCTAAAGAGACTTATTTTTTCTTCTATTCTATCTTTTACCATATCTGAGATCCTGCCTTGGAATATACATCTGCACAGTGGCTCCCTTTCTTTTTTTTCTGTGGCTTGTAGCTGAGAAGATATTTTTGAGAGAGCTAACATCAGGACATTCTTCGTTGAAGTACTGTAGTCATTCATGTCTCTTTGTATTTGCCTCACTCTGGCTAATTATGACTCAAGATCAATGATATATAGGAACAGCTAAGGATTGTGTATTAGCCTTCATGTTTGCTCCATCTGATACCTTATTTGTTTCCTCATATTTTACCATGGTCTCTGTAATTGGGAATTCACACTAACTATAAAATCAGAAGGTGTTTCTCTTTTTTGTTGAGCTAGCAGTATGCATAAACATAGCATATGCTTTCTGTCATCTCACCACCATACTGAATACATAAATTTAATAATCATGTTTGCCATGTAATGATAGATTATGTGACCTTTTAGTCTGCACAAAAGCAATTACTTTTCCTTTAAGATTCTCTTGTCTTTTCTTTTCTCACCTGAGCCTACCAGTGAGATACTATATCTGATACCTAACTAATCCAATTTCTCTATTATTGTTCTCCTGAGGGACATGTCTTGTCCTGTCCCAAAAAAGATAACTAATTTGAGGTTGTAACATATCTCTAACACAGGATATCTAGCTTTGGCTTACCTAAGGCAATTCATTTTCAGTCTTAAATGTGACTCAATTTCTGTATGCACATAAATGCCTTCTTTTCTAAGAAGAGCTCCTAGTTTTCTAAGAAGCTCTACCTTATCAGACAGTGGCTACATCTGTACTATCTCCTATTGTCAGTACAAGAGAGATGTTTGAATGATATGGGTCATGTAATTCAGAGAGTATTTCCTGAGTGACCTTGCCTGCCTTTATGTTTTTATATATAATGGTGTAATCTTCAAAGTCGTTCATAATCCTTTGAAATATTTTATAACATTTCTATTTTTATCCTCTGTATTTATTCTTTTTTTTTTGCCTTTTGGAGGGCAATTCGGGTTAAGTAACTTGCCCAAGGTTACATGGCTAGTTTTTTTTTGTGTGGGTGTTAAGTGTCTGAGGCCAGAACCGAACTCAGGTCCTCCTGACTCCGGGGCCGGTGCTTTACTCACTGTGTCACCTAGCCGCCCCTATATTTATTCTTAATATCAGATTTTAGTACCTATATAACAAAAGCACATTTTAATCACTTCAGCCCTCATATAGTTAGGAGATTGCTTCATATTTAAGATATTTTGTTCGCTTTTTTTTTTTTTGCTTTTTGGAGGGCAATTGGGGTTAAGTAACTTGCCACATGGCTAAGTTTTTGTGTGTGTGTGTGTATGTGTGTGTGTGTGTGTGTGTTTGTTTGTGTTAAGTGTCTGAGGCTGGATCTGAACTCAGGCCCTCCTGACTCCAGGACCAGCACTCTACTCACTGTGCCACCTAGCTGTCCCTATTTAAGATATTTTAAAAAGCTTAGTTGCTTTAAAATATGTATTAAACATGCCAAGTCATACTATAATAAATTGATAAAGAAAATCATATGTAATTAACACATAAAAATAAGTAAATCTATATAAGTGCCGCATGAATAAATTCAAGATCACAAAGAACATTATCAATAACTGTTTTCCTATACCAGAATACAGAAAATAACTATGCAACCAGTAGTCAGTAAGTCAAAACATTTGTTCATACTTATAGTCACATAAATATGATGTCTTGTCAATAGAGAAAAATCAATTAATAGCATGAACAAAATATTTTGCATAGCTGTATATTCACTCTGACAACTAAATGATTATGGGGTAGAGAATGATCCCTATAAAATTAAAGAGAACACTTGACAGAAATGAAAGTAAAATTCTAAGTAAAACAGGAATATCTTAGGGTCTAAACTGTAAAAATTGTGGTTGATAACTAGACTGTGTAAAATATATGCATTTCCAACAGCTGTAAATAAGTGGCAAATTCATCCAATAGAATCAAATTATAGAAAAAATAAATAAAAATAAAAATTTTAGAATAGAGAGAGGAAAATCCCACCAGAATCAAAACAAAGCAAAGAAAAAAATAAAGCAAGACAAATTAAAATAGGAATTAAAATGTCACAATAAAAAACAGATATGAATAAACCTAAATATATTTTAAACAACTGAGAAAAAGAGATCCAAGAAAATTGAATGAAATAAAATTTCTTTGAGTCACATCAACAAGAGTTGAAAACTCAAAACTGTTGTTAATAATTTTACTCACTAGAGAGGATTAAAATAATGTTTCAAAAAAACATCCACAAATCCCAAATATTGGAAAGAAAACAAATAGAAGAAATAAGTCTAGCAAAGCCAGTCCCAAAGATTAAATATGCTTGTAGAATTTTGAAGAGGTACCCCATGTGTAGAAGTGGAATGAGGTATGTGGGGGGATGCCCTACATGCAAGAATTGGAGTAGAATTCCATTTGTAAAAGATTGTCTCCCAGTGGAAATGTTCTTAATCATAGTAGTCTTGTGATTGAGAAAGGGAAGTTACAATCTGGGTCATGCAATGATTAAATATATATAAGATCCTTCTCTCACATAGTCCCTGAAAATGTGTCCAGCAAAATCAAATAAGAGTATTCATCCAGCTGTAGGTATCACATGCCATAGCTTGTGCTTGCCAGTGTAATGGAAAGGCTGGGGAGATGCATACTTGCATGCCTGTGAGTATGCCTCCCTGATTTGTAATCTTTTGAGAGTATGTATTCCTTTTCAGTACCTCAATCATGATCTTCTCACAATCTTGACATAGTTTTATTTTGTGACAGCAATAATCATGTGTATGTGCTTCTACTAGCACTAGAGTACCTCAGATTGACTTTAACCATGAAACTAGAGTGGGCTGGTTTCTTTACCTTTAGTAACTTCTCTATCAGTTGAATGCTAAATTTCATGCCATGTACGTTTCATTGTTCTCTTTTGTTTTTAATGCTATAGTTTTAAAGAATGGCTATTACTTCAAGGAAATGAACAAAAGTTATAGCTCTTAGAGAGTACATTTCAATGACTATTAGACATAATACAGTAGTTCTTGGTGTGAGGAAATCAGGTATTTCAAGAATCATTCAAGCCCACAATAAAACAGATTGGTTGCACTCAAATTCATAGGAAAGCTTAAAAACATGAAAAAAAATCCAGGAACTGATAAACTATTGCTATGAGATAAACTAATTAATCCTCAGAAAAGAAACAATGAGATCCAGAGGCTTCTGGTAAATTGAGGGATTATAATTAATTTCCCTTCAATGTAAAATAGGCCTTGTGAAGTTGGAAAAACAGAAAGACTATTAGGTATAAAAACATAAAAAATGTAGAAAATGACATATCAAACACATTTTTAGGAACCACAAGGCAATGAAAATTTTAATTTCATTGAAAAAAGTTCATTGAAGAACTTAATAAAATTAATTGGAGGTTAAATAATTTAATCCTAATCAAAGAATAAGTAGAAATAACAGATGATTTCATTAAAGATAATGACAATAGGATAAAATATGAACACCTTGGAGATGTAGTTAAATCAGTCAGAGGAAAATTTGTCACTCAACACTTCCACCAAGAAAAGAAAGAACAGATCAATTAATTGGAAATGGGATTTAAAAAAAGTACTAGAAAATCAATAAATTATTAAAAAAACACATTAAGAGAAAAAATTGGAAAAAAAGAACAATAAAAACAAACCTACCATAAAATTGATAAATAAAACTAGAAACTGCTTTAAAAAACCAGATAAACTACTAGCTAATTTAATTTCTTAAAAAATTATTAAAAATAAAAATTATTAAATTATTAAAAATTCTTTAAAATTATAAAAAATTATTAAAAACTATTAAAATAGCTTACATTTCAATTGCTTATTTCTATTTCTATATGCTTATTATGTGATAGACACTGTGCTAAGTCCTTTATATTTATTATCTCTTTTGATCTTTACAACAACCTTGGGATGTAGATGCTGTTAATACCCTCATTTTACAGATGAGGAAACTGAGGCAGACAGCGGTTAAGTGACTTCCTTAAGGTCCCATAGCTAGTAAATGTATGAGGCCAGATTTGAAATCAGGTTTTGCTGCTTCCAGGAGTGGCACTCCTTCCACTGCTCTACCATTCTATCAGTGATCAGTGCCATCTCATGGTTAAATTTCAATGTGTTGGAGAATCCAGGTGGTGTAAAGCATAGAGCACTATCCCTGGAGTCAGGAGGATCTGAGGTCAAATTTGATCTCAGACATTTACTAGCTATGAGATCCTGGGCAAATCACTTATCTCTCATTGCCTACACCAAAAATTAATTTTTTTCATGTCTTCAATCTATAATAAAACTAAAATCTATGTGTGTGTGTGTGTGTGTGTGTTTTAACCAGATAGATATCCTTAAGGTAACTGAAATTCTGGGATTTGGAACATTTAATTTTATTAGGATATTGAAATGAAAGCATTTTGTTTTTCCTTAAATTTTAAAGCATAATGCACTTCACTGGCAGCATCTAATGTTAATTAATATGGTTGACACAATTAATGACATTAGAAACATGTAATTACATTTCTTATAATTAAGCAATTATATAATTATTTTAATAGGTTAAGTGATCTGTCTAATAGATCTTTTCCCTCTGTTTCTGCAACAGCCTTTAGGTGATTTATTTTTTTTTGTGAAATAACATGCTGTCTTTTAAAATATATGAAATTAAGTTTTAAAGGAAATTCATTTTCCAATGAAATAAAATGTTTTCTTAGTTACAAGAGACTCTTATAAAAGTTCGTGATACTTAGTCTCCTTGGACTGATACATCATTTAAAGAAATGTAATGAGGGAATTGTTCCAGTAGATGTCATGAAATCAAAAGCCTTCATTAATATTTAATCTTGGCTATTAAATATTCCTAATAATATAAGAAAATAATTTAATACATACAATAGGGGTATAGTACAGAGTCTTCTTCATTTGAAAATATCTAATGCTTGGGCCAGGCCATCTTTACATAACTGTCAGGCAATCTCCTTGACTTAAGAGTCTGCTGAGGTGAATATCCATCAAACCCAACCTGTCCAACAGGGAATCTAACTCATAAATTGGCAGTAAGCGATTGTGATGAATTTTCCCTTTTAGTCTCTAGGGCTATTTTATAAACAGGCAAGTTGCCCAGTCCCTTTACAGTTAGGTATGGAGTAGCTTTCTCTTGGTCTGCTGATTTGTGCCCCATCACTACCTGGAGTTCTCAGCACAATTCTCTAACCATGTTGAATATCTTGTTAATGGAAGGGGTATCATGTCCTTATTTTTCATCATTCTTTTGACCTAACATTATAGTTAGGGGGTAAGTTTTTGTCAGCTTCTTTCTAAGCATAGATGCATATGGGTTGTGAGCATCCATAGTCCTTCTAGTTTCTATTCTCAAGGACTCCAAAATTCAAGACAATAAGTAGTCATCGTTCATGCCCGCATATCAGCAGATTGGGTCTAAATATGGTGGCATCAAACTTGGTAGAATTGTATGCATATGCTGTGAAAGCCATAGTGTGTTGTTGAAATATTTAGTGTTGATCCCTTGAGGGTGAAAAGATGTTACTCTAACTCCTTGATCCCAGTTAAGGCTAACTTCTTCAGAAGTGTGCTTTCAAAGTCTCTGCCTCGCTCTGAATAGTTCTTAGGAGAAAATTCTTTTGCAAACTTTAGCAACCATGGAAAACTTCTGGTTTCTTGCTAGACATATCTATATTATATCTATATTTGAGAAGTTAACAGTCACCACCACTTGTGTTTTCATTATCTACTTCAAAAGATACTTTAAATGAAGACATATTCCAAAGATTTGTTTACACTAGTGTTCATCAAATATGCAACATGAGTTGATAGTACTGTTTTTTTCCCCACAGCAGGCATGTCTCACCTTTATTGGTGACATCTGTAGTCATCTTAGATCAGTAAAATCTGTTTCTTAGTAAATTTAGGGTCCATTTTTTTACTCATGTGTCAAAATTACAATATAAAGTTTTCATGCCCATAGAACTATATGTGTTGGGTGGCTTAACCTATTTCCTGATACCTTGTATAGTTAGTGACAATGCAGTAGAGATTTATTGTAGAGATTAAATTTATGCAATTATCTCACCATTTAAAATACCCCAAGAAAGCAGCAGCAGGACCAGGCCAGACTTCCCCTCAGTAAGTGTAAAGAACCTGACCCAAGCATCATGTATGAAGTCAAGAAGAAGGTTGGAAGAATGAAAAAGCAAAACAAGAATCCTGCAGTAAAAAATCTATTATACTGATAGATAGATACACTCTGGACTAAAACCTAGAAGAGAATGACTTGAATATATCTCCAAGTAAAGCTTCAAAGAAAAACATAGTTTTGTGCAAATTCAACTAGAATTCCTAGAAGAAATGAAGCAAGAGTTAAAAAAATGAGTTTAAAATGTTTTTATGAATAAAACTAAAATGCTAGATTAAGAAATTGAAAAAGACATAAGAATTATGGAAGAAAGAATTGGAGAGAGAATTAATAGCTCGACAGAACAGGTACCAAACCTTTCCCAAGTAACAAACTACATGGAAATAAAAATGTACTAAATAGAAGACAATGGCTCCATGAGACTACAAATAATATTAAAGTGAATTCAAAAGATTAAAAAAACCCTAGAGTGTTGATATATTCCAGGTTTTCAGAGATGATTTAGGTTCAGCACCTACAAGCTTGTCTTTGTAAATAGAATTCAAAATATACATTCTCTAGTTATTTATTGATTGGATTTATTGATTGTGTTTATTGATTTATTGGAAAGGTCCCTAATATTACACACTATGCTTGCCCTTGACTTTAAATAAATATTCACCATTTTAAGCAAAGATCCATGTATTCTTATGTTTTCTACTGTTTTTTAAACATAAAAGGTTGTTGAATTCTGTCAAAATATTTTTATGCATCTATTGATATAATTGTATGGTTTATGTTGCTTTTGTTATTAAAATGGTTTTTATGTTTCTTTTTTTGAAATATTTAATTTTAAATATTTAATCAATGCTGTATTCTGAGTAGACTGTGCCCACTGTTCCTATGAATGTTGTCTGTATTTTGGGGATAGTGTACACAGTTTGGGTGGAACCCCAAAGTTGTACCAATTTTTTTTTACAATATTATATTGATAAATGTCTTTGCTAAATACTAATTCTCAACTGATTGATTGTTAATCAGAAGCATGTACGTGAATGGAGACACAGTAGTAAGAATAGTCACTGATACAGTTACTCCTTGACTTTAAGATAGTAGGTGCTTTCTGGAGACCCAGTTTATAAGTGGGAATATAAATGAAAGTTGGAGGATTAGTCCAGAGGGGGCACTATTCTTGTAATTCCTTTTCACCCTCATTTGATCAGGGGGAATAGCGATGGTGTTTTTTGTTTTTGGATTTTGTGTGTGTGTGTGTGTGTGTGTGTGTGTGTGTGTGTGTATGTAACTAAGATGATGGAGTAATAGTAAGCAGTATAGTATCATTCCCTCCAAGACTTTCAAATAGATCTAGAAAACACACCAAACTGAATACTGATGGGGAAATACAAGAAAAAAAATTACAGTGGATAATTTTTTTCTAGTTCAAGGCAACATAGGGAGATAATTAGAGAGATCCATGGACATAGGGGATGGAGTCTTTCCAGGAGGTCTGAGGACAAAGAGTAACCCAGCACCAAGGGAGAGACTGTTCACCAGACCACTATGTGAACAAGCGTTAACTGTGTTGCCCATGATAGACATTCACAGATGCAGGGTAGATTAAGAAGAGATCTACACCCAGGGGTGATGTTCAGGATAAAGAGCTACTACTGCATTGGTTATGCTTAGGGTTTATATGAAGAAAGGAACAATTTCAAAAGTAAGCATTATGAGTGTGGCTCAGACTTCAGGAGCAGAGGAAGGTCTTAGTTTCAGCTTCTAGACTAATCTGAAACCAGTAGAGGAATAATCAGGGCAGAAGTTTCAGACTGATGGTGAATCTAAAGTTCTGTTATTCTGAACTGGTAGAACTTCCTGGATGACAGATTGGGGCTTAGATCAGGTTGTGGGGTAAAGACAATAAGATTTTTGTCCTAGATCAGGCTACTTTGGGAATACAGAAAGTTTGAAAGTCCTCAGCCTGAGGTATTCATGTGATCCCAGAACACAATAATACTCAATACCCCATGAAAGCATCAAGAGAATCAGCCCATAATGTTCTCTCTAGAAGTGAACAGAAGCTAACCGAAACATTATGAAGTCAAGAAATAGTCTGAAAGAAAGCAAACAAAAAAAAGCATTCCATCATAAAAAGCTTTATGGTGAAAGGGATGGTCAAGACACAAACCTAGAAAAAGAGAATGACTCCAAACCACCTACCAGAAAATCTTCAAAGAAAAACACAGGTTGGGTACAAATTCAATTAGAATTCCTGAAAGAGAATTTAAAATAATTTTCTAGAAAGAGGAAAATGATCTATAGGTACAGAAATATTTATAGCAGCTCTTTCTGTGGTGGCAAAGAATTGAATATTGAAGAGGTACTCATCAATTAGAGAATAGATAAATAAGTTGTGGTACATGAATGTGATGGAAAACCATTGTGCTTTAGGAAATGATAAAGGACATGGTTTCAGAAAAACCTGGAAAAACATACATATTGAAGCAAAGTGGAATGAACAGAACCAGGAGAACAGTTTATATGGTAACAGCAATCTTGTAAAGATAATCAACTGGGAAAGATTTAATAACTCTGCTTAACACAGTGGCACACCATAATTCCAAAGGACCCATAATGAAAAATAGTCGTAGGGAATTAATGGGCTCAGAGTACAGACTGAAGCATATTTTTTTTCTCTTTCTTTCTTTTACTTGCTTTTTTGTGGGGGTAGGAGGGAAGGTTAATATAGACATTTGTTTTGCATGACTTCATATTTGTAATGACTTTTGTAATTCTTGCTTTCTCAATGGCTTGGTTTAGGAGTATGGGAAGGGAGAGAATTAAATAAAGGAAAGAATTGAATAAAATTTAATAAAAGAATAAAATGTTTTTATAAGTGAAATGAAAATGCTAGAGGAAAAATTTTGAAAAGAAATGAGAGCTATCAGAAAAAATTTGGAAAGGGAATTAACAGTTTGGCACAAGAAGTAGAAAGTCTTGCTCAAGCAACAAACTCCCTGAAAATTAGAATGGCACAAATAGAAGACAATGACTCCACGAGGCCATGAGAAATACTAAAACAAAGTAAAAAAATTGAAACAAAAGAAGAAAATATAAGGTATCTCATAGCAAAAACAAACTGACCTGGAAATAGATTAAGGAGAAAAATTAAAGTCATTGGATTATCTGAAAACCATGACTAAAAGAAAGGACCCTAGAAAGCCTATTTCAAGAAAACTTAAAAGAAAACTGCTCAGATATCTTAGAACCAGAGGATAAAATAAAAACAGAAAGAATCCAGCAGTCACTCCTATACGAAATCCCCAAATAAAAACTTACAGGAACATTATAACAAATACGGAGCTTGCAGGTCAAATAAAAAAAGTACAGCAAGTAGACAAAAATAAAGAATTAAAATGCAGAGAAGCCACAGTAAGAATCACAGATGATTTCACAGTCACCACTATACAGAAGTGCAGAGCTTGGAATATGGTATTTCAGAAGGCTATGAATATGGGCTTATAGACAAAAATAACAAGCAGAAAAGCAGAGGAAAAAATGGATTTTTAATGAAATAGAGAATTTTCAAACATTTCTGATGAAAATAACAGAACTGCATAGAAATATTGAAATTCAAACACAAAATTAAGAGAACACAAAAGGTAAACACAAATAAGCAACTCTAAAAGACTAAACAGGAATAAAATTGTTTACATAAAAAAACATGTATCTACTCTGAATCCTATAATCATCAGGGGTCATAAAGCGTGGAGCAAAAGGAAAGGAAGTTTGAAAAAAAAAGTTATGTCATGTAATCAGGGTGTGAAATTAAACAAATTAAACAGACAAAGAGGTAGAGGGGGAGCAATTGGACACTTGACCCTCTCATCTGAACTGGTTTGGATACAGAAATACATTTCATTCAACAGGGAAATGAGAGAGAAAGGGGAAAAGAGGGAATTAGAGGGAAGTTGATTAAAGAAAGCATCAGTTCTAAGCAAAACAAAGATTAAGGATCTAGAAAAATATTTATAATTCTTTTTGAAATGTCAAAGAATGGGAATCTGAGGGAGTGTCCATAAATTGTGGAATGATGGAATAAGCTATGAAGCAGGTAGGTGGTTCAGTGGATAGAACTCTGGGCTTGGAGTCAAGGAGATTTGAGTTCAAATCTGACCTCAGACACTCACTAGCTATGTGACACCGGGCAAGACACTTAACCTCCTGTTTGCTTTAATCCACTGGAAAAGAAAATGGAAAACCCCTCCAGTATCTTTACCAAGAAAATCCTATATGAAGTCACAGAGAGTCAAACATTACTGAATAACCAAACAAAAACAAATGACAAGTTACAGTGTATGAATGTGATGGAATAATATTGTTCTGTAAGAAATGACTGAAGGGGTTGGTTTGAAAGAAACCTGAGAAGATTTGTGTGAATTGATACAGAGGGAAGTAAAAAGAACCAGGAGAACAATTTATACAATGACATCAATATGGGCAAGGTGAGCAACTTTGAAAGAACTGGGGACTCTTATCAGATGACCAACCATGATTTGAGAGGATTTATAATGAAGTATGCTAATCACCACCTGACAGAGAAGTGAAAGACTCAAGGTTGCAGAATAAGACTTCTTTTGGACAATGAGACTGATAATTTCTTTTGCTTTATTATGCACGTTTGTAACAAGGGTTTTCTTTTTCTTTTGTTCTCAATAGGGAAGGAATGTTGGGGTGGGAGGGAAAGATGACAGATTTTTGCTTTTGAAAAAAAAAAAACTTTAAGTAAAAATAAAGTATCCTGTAGAAGAGAAATATCTATTCACATATACAAGTTAATATTCAAAATTTTCTGAGCTAAACCAGATAATTTATCCAAGGTCTGTCTCTTTTTCTTTTTCTTGTTAAAAAAGGAACATCTTAGGCTAATCAAAGGAGCACATTCTAGAAAGGGTAGATCTTACTGAGGCTTTTATGAATATTCACTATTAACAACAATATGAAAAACTAGTGGTTAGAGTAGTTAATATGAACTTGTCTTAATTTTCCCTGACTAAGAATTGTTTTTCTAATTGTCAGGTGAATTTTCACCTCTCTATTCCTTTGTTTTTTTTTTTAATTAAAGAAGTAAGAAAAAGGAATTTACGTGGTATCTTTCTGTTTAAATAATCATTTTTGTGAAAGAATTTCTCCCCCTTACGGCATTGTTTTTTTACTCTAGAATACCGGGGCATTTCCAAAAGGCTACAGATTTCTACTGATATGTGTTTGTATTTAATCAAATAGAACAAACAAGTCCTTCCTTCCTGAGGTTGCTCTTCCTGTGGTAAGCACTTTCTAACAAGGGTTACTACAGTAGTCCTACCAAATCCCATGTAAGTGGTCAGGGCACAAATGAGGCTTTTGGTGCATAGTCTAACCTATTCATGCACTCTTTTTGAACAATTTCTATTACTTTTTAAAAATACTGTTTTTGGCAAACATTTGGTACTTGGAATAAAAAATACATGAGTCACCTACTGGGATAGGCACAGTGTGTGGTTCATTGAATTTAGCTAAACTATGAGTCATCCATCAGAAGTCCTCACAGTGAATGTACTTGTTATAATTTCATATGTTACAAACAAAGCTAGGCATGCTTTTCAAGATTCTTGAAGCACTTTTCCCTGGGGGACTTTTGACTCTGATGTTTTTCATTTTGTTGGTTGGTGGGAAGTTTATCCCTTGTCATGGAGTGTGCAAATCTGGGAATCTGGAAGGCACTGGTAAAGACATGAATTTGGAAACTTGGGTGGAGAAAAAGCAAGAGAGCATAATGCTTTAAGTGTGAGCTTGTGGTTTAAGGTCAGTGTTTTCCTTAGGCAAGAACTAAATTCACTCTCAAATCAGATTCAGGTTGCTAATATGGAATCATGCAGTTTTTCTTAAGGTAACGAACAAATTACAAACCTATGGGTGTCACTGCCCTCTATTGGATAGTATTGGCATGTATTACTACCTGTGAACAAGATGGGGTCCCCTGATAGAGGCAAGTAGGTCACCAGGGAAGATAGACTGCAGCGAATGCTTGGATTAGAATGAGTTTTCTGTGGTTTAATGTGCAAGCTAAGGACATTTTCTGTTTAAATCAGTAGGAGTCTTGGACTTTTACCATTAAAGCTCCTAAATTCTATTGTTGTTCCCGTGGTGTGTGATTGGTCCCTGTAAGGTTTTTGGCTTGACAGATACTAGTGTGATTACACTGCTAGACATCTCCACCTTTCGAGGAAGTGAAATACACACCATGACAGATAGATTAAACCTCATTCTGCACCTCCCTTTCCCCCTCAGATACTTTACTCTCCAACATGAAATAGTTTTCTTTTCACTGGAATGTTACTGGAAATGGGAATAATTAACACATTTTTTATTTTGTTAGCAAGATGAAATCCTAAGGTTCTCTGTCAACCATATATGAAAAAAAAATGCCCATCTGGTCAGATTTATACAGCATGCCCAGATAACTGCTTTTTAGTTTAGTAGAGTTTAGAGGTTGCTTTGTTTTGGTGAAAGGAATTTTCAGTCTACGTTAATTGATTTCATACTGTTAAGGATAAGAGTATTCTAGAAACTAAGAGCACTGGCCTGGAAATCAGGAGACCCTTGTTTTTAAGATGGACTTGAGCCAGCAAGATAACTTCTTTGGACCTCAGGTTCCCCATCTGTAAAATGAAGAATATTCTAGGCATTATCCAAGGGCCATTTAATACTTCTTTTCTTTCTAATGTCAGTATGGGGACTGTATCACATAAATGCTATTTTATATAATATTTTGGAAAAGGAGGTCATTGAGATAATTGGCACTAGCTTAAGAAACAGTGGAAGCAGCTTTGAATGATTAATTTTAACTATAAAAAAGTCTGAATGAATTCCCTGGATGATTTGTTTTGGACCAGCAGATGGCACACTTACACAATTGACATAACCTTCATGTTCCCTGGAGGATAATGACTAGAGTCCAGGAAATAGCAGACACTCTTAGAGCAAATAGCAATACTTTCCAGGCATTTACTAGTAAAAGGAGCTAGTGCACTTTTGGAACTAGTGCATTTGCTAATATTTAAAGGTGTCAGGAAGATTATCTATAATAATTTTCAAAAATGGTTTCTTTTCCCTAAGCATCAAAATCCTGTACAACTAATTTCAAGAAACTATGATAGTGAGTTCTGAGATTCTTAGATTTAAAGCACTAAGGGACCTTTAAGGCCTTCTTCTCCAACTCTTTCATTTTATACACAAGGAAACCTGAGCTCAGAGTGCTTAAGTGACTTTTCCATGGTCTTATAAGTAGTAAGTGGAAGTGCTGTGATTTGAACTAGCTCAACCCTTCATTTTATAGATGAGGAACTATGAACTAGAGAGGTTGAATGACTTGCTCAAGGTCACACTGATAGTAAGAATGAGAGGTAGTAATATAATCCATATTCTCTGACTCTATAACCATCGTGCAACAGTTTTCTAGCATAGCAAAACCAATCCAGCATCATTATAACGATATCCCCCGTACCATTTAGGTTTGTATTATATGTTTGAGGGAGGAGAGGAAAACATGTAAAATGATGATTTCCAAACCCTGGAAGAGAAGAGGATGTGTATTTTGATGACTCTTATTCCCTAAGTAGGGTATAATATTTCTAGATGACATTTGTAGCAGCTTAAGACTCTTTGATCCCTGGGATCTTTCCATTTTCTCCCTTTCCCTTATATTCAGCACGTTTAAAGGACCAGTACTCATGATTCCCATCTTGGGGAACCCTGTTCATGTAGAATAGGAACTAAGATGACTAAACCCAAATCCTTGATAGTAACCAATTATCTCTTTTCCAGTGTAACAAATTTTGAAGTGTTGCTCAATTCTGTACCACAAGGTTGCTCCAATGAAACTGGAAAATGTGCTCATTTCAGTTTTGGATATATCAGCTTGTGAGACTGCTGCTTTAGAAAAAAAGGGACTTTTCCAGCCCATACATAGAAAGAGAGGCTTGTTAGAAAAGGATAGAAGATAGGAATCAAAGACAATGTAGTTAAGTAAGAAATATGTATGATCATACCTCACTTTTATATGTTAGAAGCATCTTCAAAGAAATATGGGAAAGCAAATAGTGAAAATATTGTAATTCCCATTGCATGTAATAGGAAAATGGGGTTGAGAGAGTATGAAGACCTAAAGTCCAAGTTTTCTGACTCTAAGACAAGAAGTTTTTCCATTACTTAGGCTACCTCTAAGAATCCACTGCGGGGTGCTAAGCACTGGCTCTACTCAGTATCATCCAGGTTTAGCAAGTCTGTTTGTAGTTCTAGACCTCAAAATAAGATGGCTGCTTGTTGTAGCAGGAAGAACACTAATTTTGCTTCTAGGTGAGTGGTCACATTGTTACAATTTCCCTTCTAAGAGTTCTAGAGATTACTATAGTGTGGGAATGCATTCTTACTATTGTAACTCTTTGACCCCCTATTGGTTTGCTTTTCTTGTTAAAAGTCAGCCAGCTGAACACTATTTGCTTGCAATCATAAACATTCACTAAATAGAAGGCAAAGCAAGAATACTAACATAACATTGCATTAGGGACATATTCTCTCACTGAAGCATGGTGTCCATAGTGGGAGAGTGGTCACAAATCTACAGAATACCAGCGAGTAATATGTATAAGGAATTCACGTGCCTAAAGCATCTCCCAATTTGAATGTATACTATCTTGTCCTTTGTCTCTCTCAGGAATGTTCTACACAATAATTTATAATAAATGTTCCACTAAATTCACCTCTCTTCTGGGCTGCTGAGGTATTGTTACACTCTTTCAGTAAAAGCAGAAACTCTAAGCCTGAGATTTCTCCTATAGCTTTCCCAAATCTATGATCTTGACTCTGTTCCTTGAAGCCAAAGCAGATATCCTCTTTTTTTGGCAGAGCTCTGAGGGGTTCCACTTCTCAGTCAGTAAATAATGGTTCAAAGAAAGGCAAATATAAAACCTTTCCTCCTTTAGTCTTTTCTTCCAAGCAGCAAAATCAAAGTCTTTTCTTCAACCAGATAGCCCTTCCAAACTCTGAAAGCCTCTCTCAGACCTGACCAGAGATCTCTCTAGGTCATCTCTGCTCTAAACCCTTATCTGATCCCTAAGATTAGCTCTACTCTACTACTACTGCAAAGCAGAATCTCTTAAGTGAGATGACTTAATGGTGATAAGTCAAAAACCCAATTTCTGCCAGACAATACACAACCAGAAAATATGCATTAATTCAATAACCACCAAATAGTTTTAGAAATCAAGGTTTCCCAGATGTTAATGTCAAAGTTCCTATGTCAGTCATATGCAAATTAGATGCTAAGAAATAGAGAACAGTTTAACCATTTTACCTAAGTGCTGTTTGTGGAGCTGCTTTTTCGGCAATTCTTTTACAACTGTCCTTGTTGCTGCTCTATTAAATTAACAAAACTGTTCATATGAAAGAAGCGTCCTCTTAGAGATACATGGAAGAACAGTAATTGCAGTGTGCTGTGGCAATAAATGTTAGAATCTATTATCAAAGAAGATAAAAAAATCTTCACTAAATGTCATTAAAAACAGGTTAGATAATAAGTTTTTGGTCAGTGACTTAGATGTGTTCCTGGCTAGAGGACTAAAGCTAGACTAGATAATCTTAAGAGGCCCATTTTATCATGATGATTTAAAATGTTAGAAAAGAAAGGCTAAGTCTGATTTAAGTGTGGGATCATTTTTGTGGGTTCGCATAATCATGTTGAATGTTCTCTGTAAAACATCATCCATTTTCAACTATTATCAATTATTCTGCTTGACAGAACTGTTTCCCTTCATTTTAGATAATACCTGTGGCATCAAAGCAGTGATTAACTAAAATGGGCAAATAATATGTCCCCTTCTCTGCATTGTTACACTAGAAACTATCACTTGCTAGGAACTTTTTTCAATTTTTCAGAAGCAGAAGTGGTGACATTTGTCCCTGGTGTCAAACTCAAATAGATATCTTCAGATTTTGTATTGACTTAGAAAATCACAATTAACACTACATATCATGTTATATTTTTATTTATTAATTTTTAAACATTTCCCAATTACATTTTAATCTCATGGGGCCCTTGGGTAGCAACCCAAATTTACCACTTCTTTTAGAGCATGTGAAGACTAGTTATATCAACAATGATTCTCAGCTTTGGGAAGGAAGATCCTGCAAAGGCAACCAATAATGAAAATTTCAAATGAAGCTATAGAGTTCTGCTTAATGAGTCTCAAATGGCAAAAATAATTTAAGATTATATTATTTTGTGGCAGAAAAAATAGTGGCAACATGTCTGGTGGAATTAGAGTCAGAAAGCTCTGGGTTCAAATCCCAATTCTAACATTTGCTAGTGTTTGAGATTTGTCATCTACAAAATGCATTAAAAAAAATTGTAGTGCCACAATTTCACAAAATTTCAGAGGTAGAAAGGAATTCATTGACCACCTAGTTAGAAAAAGAATACCCACTACAGTTTTGGTCTACAATATAGTTGATCTAGCCTTCACTTCAAGACCTTCAGTGATGGGGTACCTACTGTCTTCTGAGACAACTCATTTGTAATATTGTTAGTATATTTTTTGCATGTTTTAAATTTTTAAGCAATAATTTTTTTAATTAATATATTCCTTCTGTTATAACTCTCAGCAAATTACAAAAAATGGACAAATCTCCAAAACAAATTCCTCAAGAAATAGCTACATAGTTCAGCAAAATAAAATTCCCATACTAACCATTTCCAAAATGTATCTATCTTTCTACTTTTTTTTGACCCATTCTTGATGTTTTATTAAATATTTTTTGGTTTCTTGAAGACATTAAAAAACATATGTTTTTTAAATTAAATTTTATGTTTATTTTTAGTTTACATCATTCATTTCCACAAGATTTTGAGTTACAAATTTTCTCTCCATTTTCCCCTACCAACCACCCCAAAACAGTGATCCCACTGAATATCCCCTCCCCCAAACTGCTCTCTCCCCCTCCCCCCTCCAACTTTCCAGTAGGGCATGGTAGATCTCTATGCCCCAGTGCCTGTATATCTTATTTCCCAGTTATGTGTAAAATAATAATAATATATTTAAACATTTAATTTTAAAACTTTGAATTCCAGATACTTTCTCTTCCTCCCTCATCACCCACCCTTACTGGGAAGATAAGCAATAGGTTGTACATGTGTAGCTATGCAAAACATTTCCATAGTGGATATATAGTCAAAGACTGACTATATTTCCCTCCATCCTATCCTGCCCCCCACTTGTTCTATTCTCTACTTTGACCTTGTCCCTTTTCAAAAGTGGGTGCTTCTAAGTTCCCTTTCCCCCAGCCTTCCCTCCCTTCGATTGTTCCTGCTTTCTTCCCCTTCCCCCCCTACTCTCCTGTAGGGTGAGATACCCTATTTAGTGTGCATGTCATTTCCTCTCCAAGCCAAAGTCAATGAGACTAAGGTTGACTCATTCCCTTTTGCCTTCCTGTTCTTCCCCTCCATTGTAACAGTTTTCCCTTGCCTCTTCTATATGAGATAATTTACCCCATTCTTTCTCTATCACCTCTGAATTTCACCTTTTAAGTATCATCCCTTCCTATCTAATTGGTCCTGTGCCATTTGTCTATGTATACCTATATATATATACATACAAACACACTCAATATATATATATACACACACACACACACACTCAATATATATATATATATATATATAATCATACTCCCATGTACTGTCCTATATAGACATATATGTGTATGTACACACACAAACACACCCATACACATTTCTATTCCCTTCAACTATTCTCATACTGAGAAAAGTTTCATAAGTTACAATTACCATTTTTCCATGTAGGAATGTAAATAGTTCAACTATGATAAGTTCTTTATGATTTCTTTTCCCTGTTTACCTTCTCAGGCTTCTCTTGCTTCTTGTATCTGAATGTCAAATTTTCTATTCAACTCTGGTTTTTTTAATCAAGAATGCTTGAAAGTTTTCTACTCCACTGAATGACCATATTTCCCCCTGAAACATGATACTCAGTTTTGCTGGGTAGGTGATTCTTGGTTTTAATCTCAGCTCTTTGACCTCCAGAATATAATTTTTTTCCTATTCAACTCTGTTTTTTTCATTAAGAAGGCTTGAAAGTCCTCTATTCCATTGAATAACTGTATTTTCCCTTGAAACATGATACTAAGTTTTGCTGGGTAGGTGATTCTTGGTTTTAATCCCAGCTCCTTTGACCTCCAGAATATCATATTCTAAGCCCTTCAGTCCCTCTGTGTAGAAGCTGCCAGATCCTGTGTTTTCCTGTTTGTGTTTCCACAATATTCAAATTGTTTCTTCCTGGCTGCTTGTAATATTTTCTCCTTGATCTGAGAATTCCATTACCTGGCTATAATATTCTTAGGAGTGTTGTTTTTGGGATCTTTTTCAGGAGATATTCAGTTGATTCATTCAACATCTATTTTGCCCTCTGGTTTTAAAACATAAGGGCAAATTTCCTTGAGAGTTTCTTGAAGGATGATTTCTAGGTTCTTTTTTTTTGATCATGGCATTCTGGTAGTCTGATAATTTTTAAATTATCTCTCCTGGATCTATTTTCCAGGTCACTGGTTTTTCCAATTAGATATTTCACATTGCCTTCTATTTTTTTCATTTGTTTGGATCTGTTTAATAGTATCTTGATTTCTCATAAAGTCACTAGCTTCAATTTGCTCCAATCTAATCCTGAAGGAATGATTCTCTTCAGTGATCTTTTGATATTCTTTTTCCATCTGGCAAATTCAGCTTTATAAGGCATTCTTGTCCTCATTGGCTTTTTGAGCCTCTTTTTGCCATTTGAGTTAGTCTATTTTTTGAGGTGTTATTTTCTTCAGTCAGGTTGTTGACTCTCATTTCATAATTTTCTTGCATCATTCTCATTTCTCTTCCCAATTTTTCCTCCACTTCTCTTATTTGGTTTTCAAAATCCTTCTTAAGTTTCTTTATGGCCTGTAACTAGCTCATATTTTTCTTGGAAGCTTCTTGTGCAGGAGTTCTGACTTCATTGTCTCCCTGCTGTTCCATGCTTTGAGACCCTTTGTCCCCAAAATAGGAGTGTAAAGTTGGATTGCTGTGCTTGCTTTGCTTCTTTGCTTGCTCATGTTGCCACTCAATTATTTGACCTTTGAACTTTTTGCCACAGTAGTACTCTTCTACTAGAGAGGGGAGCTTTGTCCCAAATTGCTGGGGTTTTCTCAGCTGCTGGAGCTATTAGTTGACTGCCATCTATGAAGCCTGCACATGCTCTGGCAAATTGGTCATGCATCACAGGACCTCTACTCTAGACAGTGATCCAGATCCAAGCATGTTAAAGGAAGAGTGATTACCCCTCAGAATGGTTGCTTAGTCCCCCTACAATCTGCAGGTCAGGAGTTCTGAAGCAACCACATGGCAGTGGCTGCATGGCTGCCATGCCTCAGCTGCTTTTCACTCTAGGGGGCAAAGGACAGACTGCACTCCTGACCTCCCGGTTCACAAAGTCCATACTGCACTGACCTCTCACTTTGTCCTTAGCATCTATGTGTTGATAATTCTGGAAACTGCCACAGCTGCTGGTGATCTGAAGTCCCTACAGCAGTTGGCTGGTTGTGACCACCTTGAGGCTAACACCTGTGGCTCAAGAGGGTCTGGCTGGGCTCAGTTCCCAGTTTGTTGTGCTGGCCCCTTCCTGCCAGCCTGCCAGGCTGTCTTCCAGGGGAGGTTAGCTTCTCTGTATCATCTTGTGCTTTCTGTAGCTACAAAGTTTGTTTAGAGTAATTTTTTACATTAATTGGAGGAGGTGGAAGCAGGAGCCATGCGGAAGTTCTGTTTCTACTGTGCCATTTTGGCTCTGCCACCCATTTTTCTTCTTTTTAATGTCATTGTATTTTTGTCAGTAGATAAATAGTGTATATCTTCTTTATTTCTGTACTATCAATGCATCCATCAGAGTTATAAAGCATTTCAATGTTGTTTTTCTCTGTAATGGTATCATTGTATAAATTATCAAATTCTTCTAAAATATAACAATTGAAGTACTTTAAAAAGCTCTGGCATACCAGTGAGTGTTTTCTTTTCCAAGTTAAACACCACCAGTTTCTTCACCCAAAACTCAAATTGCATGGATGAGGCCCTCCAACATTCTGATTGCCCTCCTTTGGAAACAGTAATGTTTTTAAACTGTAGATCCCAGAACTAAACAAAATTTTATAAATGTAGACTTTTCAAGGCAGAGTACAAAGGGACTATCATTACTTTATTCCTGGTAAATATGCCATCATTAATTAGCTTTTTGGCTGTCGCATCACATTGTTGACTAATATGGAGCTAAGTCTTTTTTACATAAACTCTTTTTGTGTCTTTAGCTTTTCTTTTTGAGATTTAATAATCTTAACATTATTTTTTATAGAACAATGCCACATTTATGTATACATCTTCTACTTGGTCTAGTTTTCATCTTCTACATTACTTTTAAAATTTGCTGTGCATTTACAATGTTGTCTTTATGCAACACTCTCATTTCCTCCTCATTGGAATTATTTCCTTTTTTTTATTGTCATAATTTAATTCTTTATGCCCTCAGCTCACCCCTTAAAATTTTAGCTCATAGAATTCCAGGGTATATATCAAACATTGTCTGACTTTTCTCAAATCTTCTATCCTAGATTCTAAGACTGAATAGTAACTTCCTCCTAATATCTCCATCATTTCTACTCTAGAATTCATTTCTTCATATTAGTAAGAAAGAAAAGCAAAATATAATTTTCCTGCATCTTGTGAATGATGAAATTCCCATTAAGTCAAGATACACTAAATTCTCTAATTTTGAAAGGTAAAGACCTCCAGATGTCTATCACTGAACTCTCTCATTATGATTATACCATGCAAACATCATGTTTGCAATCTGATTCCTGAATGCCTTATCATTTTATCCTTCTACTTAAGGGATGTTTACTTTAATGACAGTATCACTTTTGTTTCCACTTTTACTAATTTTTACTCAAATGTTCTCCACCATGCTTCCTTCTTATCCCCATCCTCTCCTCAGTTCTTGGATTTATACATGAATATATCTTCATATATACTATATATACATATATTTATACAAATACACACACACAAACATTTTGTATATATGTTCTCCTTATATCTGTTTTACCTATTCAAGTTAAAAAAAATAAGGTATAGATGCAGTGGACAGCTGCCTGTAAGCTGATCCATCAGCTGCAAAAGCCATTCCCAGGCCTATCACCCCAGGGCTAAGATCTGTCAGAGCTGGGTAAGAGACAAATGCAGGGTCCGTGGCAGTGGAAGCAGCTACTCCTGGAATTATCAACTCACAGCCTGGAAATTTTTAAAGCACCTATCTGAACTTCCAGGGACCAGGATGGCAGAGTGAACCTTGGCTGCTCCAATCCCCCCCCCCCCCCCCATGATCAGGAAAACACAAAAATTATTACCCTAGAATAAAATTTTAAAATAACGAAGGCTTGGGAATCCTAGAGGAAGGGCATGGCTAAAGCCCTGCCTTAAAATGGGAAAAACAAATTGCAAATACAAAGACTGTAGAATTCTATTATTGAGAGTGGGAGGAACCAAATTCAGAAGGAGACAGCATTGACTCCACACCCACAGCTGAAGTCTCAACGGAGAATATGAACTTGTTTCAAGCACAGAAAGCATTCTTAGAAGAGCTCAAAAAGGATTTTTGAAAATTAGAGGTAGAAGATAAAATGAATAATTCTTTTAAAGTCAAAATTGTGAAATTAAAAAACAATCACAATGAAGAAATCAGCTCCTTGAAAAGAAAAATGTGTGAAATAGAAAAAAAATATTGAAAAGGAATTTTAAAAACTGAGGAAAATAATTCACTAAAAACTGGAATTAACCGAATTGAATATAATGACTCTATGAAGCACCAAGAATCAGTCAAACAAAATATCAAGAATGAAAAATTAAAAAAAAGGTAAAATATCTCAAGGGAAAAAATAACTGACCTGGAAAACAGATCCAAGAGAGATAATCTAAGAATTATTGGTCTACCAGAAAATCATGATGAAAAAAGAGCCTGGACAACATCTTCCAAGAGCTCATCAAGAAAAACTGCCCTGAGATCCTAGAACTAGAGGGCAAAAGAGAAATTGAGAAAATCCAGGGGACACCTCTTGAAAGGGATCCCAAATTGAAAGCTCTGCAAAATGTTGTAATCAAATTCCAAAACTATCAAGTAAAAGAGAAAATACTTCAAGCAACCAGAAAGAAACAATTCAAATATTGCAGAATTACAGTAATGATAACACAGGATGTGGCAGCTTCTACATTGAAAGATAAGAGGGACTGGAAGATGATATTTCAGAAGGCAAAAGAGCTTGGGTTGCAACCAATGATCAGTTATTCAGCAAAACTGAGCATAATCTTTCAGGCAAGATTCAATGATATAAGGGACTTACAGACCTGCCTAATGAAAAAGCCAGAGCTCAATGGAAAATTCAATCTCCAATTACAAGAATCAAGAGAGACATAGAAAGGTAAACAGGGAAACAAAAACACACACACAATCAAACACACACACACATGCACACAATTCGTTATTTAATAAGAACAAACTGTTTACATCCCTGTATGGGAAGCTGATACCTGGTAATATTGAGAATTGTATACTTATGGTGCCATTTAAAAGGATATAGATAAATAGAGGGAGTGGGCACAACCTAAACAAAATGTTGATAAAATAACTTTATTAAGGGTTGCAAAGGGCCCACAATGGGAGAAGAGGAAAGAACAAAGCAGAAAAGGGTAAATTATGCCACACAAAGAGGCATAAAAACATATTATAGTAGAGGGGAAGAAGGGAGGGAGATGATCATTATAGGAACTTTGCACTCATTGACCCAGGTGTAAGGAGGGAATAACATAATCAGCTAAATATAGTACTCTATTGAGAAGTAACATAAAATCTATCATAATAGAGGGAAAGAGGGGAGGGAGAGGAGCATTGAATGAAATCTATTCTCATCAATCTTGATTCAAGGAAGAAATAACCTACTACATTAAGCACAAAAATCTGTTGTACCCTACAGGCAGTAGGAGGGGGGAAGGGCTAACAAAGGATGAAGTAGTAACGGGAAAGGATAGGGAAAGGGAGGGGGCTGATAAGGAGGGAATACTGAGGGAGGTAGTGGTCAAAAGGAAAGATCTTAAGGAGAGGAAGGGAGAAGGGGTAAAAATAAAAGCATAAAAAGGGGAACGAATAGCATGGAGGGAAAGACACAGATAATAATAATAACTGTAAATGTAAATGGGATGAACTCTCCCATAAAATGGAGGCAGGTAGCAGAATGGAATAAAAACCATAATTCTTCAATATGCTATTTACAAGAAACTCATCTGAAACAGGGGGATACACACAGGGTAAAGGTAAAAGGCTGGAGTAAATTATATTATGCTTCAGCCAAAGTAAAAAAAAAAAAAGCAGGGGTAGCAATCCTTATCTCAGACAAAGCAAGAGCAAAAGTAGATCTAATTAAAAGAGAAAAGGAAGGAAACTATATCCTGCTAAAAGGGACCATTGAAGATGAAGCAATATCATTACTAAACATTTATGCTCTGTGTGATACAGCATCCAAATTCCTAGAGTATAAGTTAATGGAGGTAGAAGAAGAAATACCTAGCAAAACTATACTAGTGGGGGACCTCAATCACCCCCTCTCTGAACTTGATAAATATAACCTCAAAATAAACAAGAAAGATGTTAATGAGGTAAATAGGATCTTAGAGAAGACATATATAGTAGACTTCTGGAAAAAAACTGAATGGGGATAAAAAGGAATATGCCTTCTCAGTGGTACATGGCACATACACAAAAATTGAACATGCACTAGGGCATAAAACCCTCACTATTCAGTGCAGAAAGGCAGAAATATTAAATGTCTTCTTATCAGATCATGATGCAATAAATTATATGTAATAAAGGGCCATGGAATGATAGACTAAAAACTAATTGGAAACTAAATAACTTAATCCTAAAGAATGAGTAGGTCAAGCAAGAAATTAAAGAAACAATCAATAACTTCCTTAGAGAGAATGACAATAATGAGACAACAGACTAAAACTTGCGGGATGTAGCAAAAGCAGTTCTTAGGGGAAGTTTTATATTCCTGAATGCATACAGAAATAAAAGAGAGAAAGTGGAGGTCAATAAACTGGGCAAGCAACTGAAAAAGCTAGAAAAAGAACAAATTGAAAATCACCAATTAAATACTGAATTAGAAATAATGAAAACCAAAGGAGAGATTAATAAAATTGAATTTAAGAAAACTATTGAACTAATTAATAAAACTAAGAGCTGGATTTATAAAAATAAAACAACAAAATTGATAGATCTTTAGTTATTATGATAAAAAAAGAAAGAGAGAAGACCAAATTACAAGTATCAAAAATGAAAAGTGTCAATGTACCTCCAATGAAGAGGAAATTAAAACAATAATTAGAAATTATTTTGCTCAATTGTATGCCCATAAATTTGACAATCTTAGTGAGATGGATGAATATTTACAAAAATATAAATTACTCAGATTAACTTAAGGGGAAGGAAATTACTTAAATAACCCTATCTCAGAAAAAGAAATCAAACAAGTCATCAACGAACTCCCTAAGAAAAAATCTCCAGGGCCACTTGGATGTACTAGTGAATTCTATCAAACATTTAAAGAACAATTGATTCCAATGCTCTAGAAACTATTTGGGAAAATTAGTGAAAAAGGAGTCCTACCAAATTTCCTTTATGACACAAATATGGAACTTTTACCTAAATCAAGAAGAGACAAAATGGAGAAAGAAAATTATTGACCAGTTTCCCTCAGGAATATAAATGCAAAAATTTTAAATAAAATTTTAGCAAAAAGTCTATAGCAACTGATCACAATAATAATACATTTTGATCAGGTAGGATTTATTCCAGGAATGCAAGGATAGTTCAATATTAGGAAAACCATCAGTATAATTGATCATATCAACAATAAAACTAGCAGAAAACATATGATTATCTCAATAGATGCGGAAAAGGCTTTTGACAACATACAACATCCATTCCTATTAAAAACACTAGAAAGTATAAGCATGAATGGAATCTTCCTTAAAATAATGGGTAGCATCCATTTAAAGCCATCAGCAAGTATTATATATAATGGGGATAAGCTAGAAGCATTTACAATAAGATTAGGGGTGAAAAATCTTATTCAATCTGGTACTAGAAATGCTAGCAGCAGCAATTAGAAAAGAAAAAGAAATTGAAGGAATCAAATTAGGCAGAGACTAAGCTATCACTCTTTACAGATGATATGATGATATACTTAAAAAATCCTAGAGAATAAAGCAAAAAAGTACTTGAGACAGTAAATAAATTTGGCAAAGTTGCATGACATAAAATAAACCCACATAAATCCTTGGCATTCCTATATATTTCTTTTTTTTTTTTATTAATTCTTTAATTTATTAATTTGTTTGTTTCCTTTTCGTTTACAGGATTCAATTCCACAATTCCTTGAATTTCACATTTTGTCCCCCTCCCTTCCCTTCCCCTCCCATGGCATCTTATAATCAAGTATAGGATCTGTAGATACTTTCACATTATACAATGGTCAGGTTATAAGGATGGATTGTACCCGCTGGGATGAAAAATGGTATAGAGGACTGTATCAGCAATGCCATATTCACAATGCCTATAGAGATTACAAATATGCTGATATAATTATCAATCACAAAATATGTCAGGTTTGCCATTTGGGGAAATAAACTAGAAAATTTATTAAGATACCAAAAGACTGAGTCCCAAAACCAGAAAGTGAAAGCCATCAGAGTAGTTATGACATTGGCACAGGTAGATAAAGTAGAAAGCACCCACATTCTCAAGCCTTTGAAACAGAACAGGCTACCTCAGGCAAAGGTCCTCCTCTCCCCACTCACAGCAACCACCCAGCGCCCTGGAAGCAGGCTCCCAGCAGCTCCGGCCCCTGGCAGTCCTCAGCAGGAGTACTTAGCAGAAAATCCTGCTCCCAGCAGCTCCAGCCCCTGGCAGTGCTCAGCAGGGGTCCTAACTCAAAAAAAAAAAAAAAGGCAACCGCCACCAACTGCCAACCGCAGGACCGTTAGCTCGGCTTTTCACTTTCTCTTGCTCTGCTATTTCAGCACGTCCATGGGGCATGGGAGATCTTTAAATCCCATAACCCTTACAAGGACATAAAATCAAATAAGAGAATGAAAAAGATCAGGTATTTTGCTTCCACCTGGATATAAATTTAGTTCTTTCTAGTTCTTTCTCTGGATGCACGTTTTTCTCTCCATCATGCGTCTTTTGGGATTGACTTCTATCCCTGCATTGTTGAGAAGAGTCCAGTCTATCAAAGTTGGTCATCACACATACGTTGTGTCTGTAATTGTGTACAAATTCCTCCTGGTTCTACTCTTCTCACTCAGCATCAGTTCTTTTAAGCCTCTCCAGGTAAATATGAAGACCGCCTGCTCCCGTTTCTTACAGCGCAATAATATTCCATAACATGCATATACCACAACTTGTTCAGCCATTCCCCAATTGATGGACACCCCCTTAATTTCCAATTCTTTGCCACAACAAAAAGAGCTGCTATAAACATTTTTGTACATATGGGTCTTTCTCCCATTTCTATGATCTCTTTGGGATATAACCCTAGGAGTGGTATTGCTGGATCAAAGGGTATGAAAGTATTTATAGCCCTTTGGGCATAGTTCCAGATTGCTCTCCAGAAAGGCTGGATCAGTTCACAGCTCCACCAACAATGCATTAGTGTTCCAGTTTGCCCACATCCTCTCCAGCATTTGTCATTTTCCTGTTTTGTCATCTTAGCCAATCTGACTGGTGAGATGTGGTACCTCAGAGTTGTTTTGATTTGCATTTCTCTAATCAATAGTGAATTAGAGCATTTTTTCATGTGCTTATGGATAGCTTTAATTTCTTTCTCTGAAAACTGCCTGTTCATATCCTTTGACCATTTATCAATTGGGGAATGACTTGTATTCTTATAAATTTGACTCAGTTCTCTGTATATTTTAGAGATGAGTCCTTTGTCAGAGACATAGGTTGTAAAGATTCTTTCCCAATTTCCCACCTCCCTCTTAATCTTGGTTACATTGGCTTTATTTGTACAGAAACTTTTCAATTTCATGTAGTCAAAATTATCCATTTTACATTTTATAATGTTCTCTAATTCCTGTTTTGTCATAAAGTCATTCCCTCTCCACAAGTCTGATAGGTAAACTATTCCTTGTTTTAGCAGACTGCTTACAGTATCAACCTTTATACCTAGATCATGAACCCATTTAGACTTGATTTTGGTATATGGTGTTAGATAATGGTCTATGTCCAGTTTCTGCCATACTATATTCCAGTTTTCCCTGAAGTTTTTGTCAAATACTGAGTTCTTATCCCAAAAACCAGGGTCTGGGGGTTTATCAAACAATACATTACTGTAGTCGTTGACTTCTGAATCTCGTGTGCCTAATCTATTCCATTGATCCACTCCTCTATTCCTAAGCCAGTACCAAGTAGTTTTGATGACTGCTGCTTTATAGTACAGATTGAAATATGGTAAAGCTAGTCCACCTTCCCTAGCATTTTTTTTTCATTAATTCCCTTGATATTCTGGACCGTTTATTCTTCCAGATGAATTTTGTTACTATTTTTTCTAACTCTATAAAGTAGTTTTTTGGTAAATTAATTGGTATGGCACTAAATATATAATTTAATTTAGGCAAAATTGTCATTTTTATTATATTAGCTCGACCCAGCCATGAGCAATTGATATTTTTCCAATTATTTAGATCTGACTTTATTTGTGTGAAAAGTGTTTTGTAGTTATGATCATACAGGTCCTGGGTTTGTTTTGGCAGGTAGATTCCCAAATATTTTATAATGTCTACATTAACTTTAAATGGGATTTCTCTTTCTATCTCTTGCTGTTGAATTTCATTGGAAATATATAGGAATGCCGAGGATTTATGTGGGTTTATTTTATATCTGGCAACTTTGCCAAATTTATTTATTGTCTCAAGCAGTTTTTTACTTGATTCTCTAGGATTCTGTAAGTATATCATCATATCATCTGTGAAGAGTGATAACTTGGTCTCTTCTTTGCCTAACTTGATTCCTTTGATTTCTTTTTCTTCTCTAATTGCTACTGCTAACATTTCTAGTACCAGATTGAATAAGAGGGGTGATAGTGGACACCCTTGTTTCACCCCTGATCTTATAGGAAATGCTTCCAGTTTCTCCCCATTACATATAATACTTGCTGATGGCTTTAAATAGATGCTACCTATTATTTTAAGGAAGGCTCCATTTATTCCTATACTTTCTAATGTTTTTAATAGGAATGGATGTTGTATTTTGTCAAAAGCCTTTTCTGCATCTATTGAGATGATCATGTGGTTTCTGCTAGTTTTATTGTTGATATGATCAATTATACTGATGGTTTTCCTAATATTAAACCATCCTTGCATTCCTGGAATAAATCCTACCTGATCAAAGTGTATTATTCTTGAGATAAGTTGCTGTAGTCTTTTGGCTAGTATTTTATTTAGAATTTTTGCATCTATATTCATGAGGGAGATTGGTCTATAATTTTCTTTTTCTGTTTTATCTCTTCCTGATTTAGGTATCAGTACCATATTTGTGTCATAAAAATAATTTGGTAGGACTCCTTCTTCACTAATTTTCCCAAATAATTTGTAGAGTATTGGAATCAATTGTTCTTTAAATGTTTGATAGAATTCACTAGTGAATCCATCTGGCCCTGGAGATTTTTTCCTAGGGAGGTGACTGATGGCTTGTTCAATTTCTTTTTCTGAGATGGGATTATTTAAGTAATTGACTTCCTCTTCAGTTAATCTGGGCAACTTGTATGTTTCTAAATATTCATCCATTTCTCTAAGATTGTCAAATTTATGTGCATACAATTGGGAAAAATAATTCCTAATTATTGTTTTGATTTCCTCTTCATTGGAGGTAGATTCACCCTTTTCATTTTTGATACTCATAGTTTGGTTTTCTTCTTTTTTTTTTATCATATTGACTAAGGGTCTATCAATTTTGTTGGTTTTTTCATAAAACCAGCTCTTGGTTTTATTTATTAGTTCAATAGTTTTCTTAATTTCGATTTTATTAATCTCTCCTTTAGTCTTCAATATTTCTAGTTTAGTATTTAATTGGGGATTTCGAATTTGTTCTTTTTCTAGGTTTTTTAATTGCACACCCAATTCGTTGAGCTCCCTTTTCTCTAATTTAATCACGTATGCACTCAGGGATATAAAACTTCCCCTAAGAACTGCCTTTAATGTATCCCACAGATTTTGGTATGTTGTCTCATTATTATCATTCTCTTGAATGAAATTACTGATTGTTTCTATAATTTCTTGTTTGACTCACTCATTCTTTAGGGTCAAATTGTTTAATTTCCAGTAGTTTTTAGTCTGTCTTTCCCTGGCCCTTTATTGCATATAATTTTTATTGCATCATGATCTGAGAATGATGCATTTAATATTTCTGCCTTACTGCATAGAATTGTGAGGTTTTTATGCCCTAGAACATGGTCAATTTTTGAATATGTGCCATGAACCGCTGAGAAGAAAGTATATTCCTTTTTATCCCCATTCGGTTTTCTCCAGAGATCTATCATACCTATCCTCTCTAAAATCCTGTTCACCTTCTTAACTTCTTTCTTGTTTATTTTGAGGTTGGATTTATCAAGTTCAGATAGGGGGAGATTAAGGTCTCCCACTAGTATAGTTTTACTATCTATTTCTTCCTCTAATTCCTTTACCTTCACCTCTAGGAATTTGGATGCTACACCACTTGGTGCATATATGTTAAGTAGTGATATTGCTTCATTCTCGATGGTGCCTTTTAACAGGATATAGTTTCCTTCCTTATCTCTTTTAATTAGGTCAATTTTTGCATTTGCTTTATCTGAGATAAGGATTGCTACCCCTGCTTTTTTTACTTTAGCTGAGGCATGATATATTTTACTCCAACCTTTTACCTTTACCTTGTGTGTATCCCTCTGTTTCAAATGTGTTTCTTGTAAACAGCATATTGTAGGGTTATGATTTCTAATCCATTCTGCTATCCGTCTCCGTTTTATAGGAGAGTTCATTCCATTCACATTTACAGTTATGATTGTTATCTGTTTCTTTCCCGTCATCCTATTCCTGCCCCTGTTAATGTTCGTATTTTCCCTCCCTTCTCCCTTCCCCCCCTTAATAGTTTTCCTTTTGACCACCACCTCCCTCAGTGTTCCCTTTTCGGCCCCCCTCCCTTTTCCTCCCCTTTTCCTCTTACTACTTCCCTCCCTACAAACCACTCCCACCCCCCTTTTGTAACCCTTTCCCCCTCCTACTACCTATACGATATTGTTATACTTAATGAGGTATGCTATTTTTTCTTCGCATCAAGAATCACAGGAATAGATCTCATGCGAAGCTCCTCTCCCTCCCCTCTTTCCCTCTAAAATGATGTGTGTTCTCCTTGTTTACCTTTCTAAGTCACTGTTGCTTCTTTTAATTGGAGGTTGAATTTTCCATTGAGTTCTGCTTTTTTATTAAGAAGGTCTGGAACTCTGTTATATCATTGAATGACCATCTCTTTGCCTGGAAGAATATGCTCAGTCTCGCTGGGTATGTGATCCTTGGTTGTAATCTGAGCTGTTTTGCCTTCCTGAAGATAGTATTCCACTGCCTCCGATCTTTCAGTGTGGAGGCTGACAAATCCTGTGCAATCCTCACTGTGGACCCTCGATATTTGAATTGTTTCTTTCTGGCCGCTTGAAGTATTTTCTCTTTTATCTGGTAGTTCTGGAGTTTGGCCACACCATTTCGAGGATTTTTCAGTTTGGGATCTCTTTCATCAGGTGTCCGGTGGATTCTGTCGATTTCTATTTTCCCCTCAGGTTCTAGTATCTCAGGGCAGTTTTCCTTAACGAGCTCTTGGAGAATGTTGTCCAGGCTCATTTTTTCATCATAATTTTCTGGTAGGCCTATGATTCTCAGATTATCTCTCCCGGATCTGTTTTCCAGGTCAGTTATTTTTTCTTTGAGGTATTTTACCTCTTTTTCTAATTTTTCATTTTTGTTGTTTTGCTTGGCTAATTCTTGGTTCCTCATAGAGTTACTTGTTTCCATTTGTTTAATTCTGGTTTTTAGCAAATCATTTTCCTTGGTTAATTTTTGAAGCTCCTTTTCCATATCATACACTTTTCTTTTTAGAGAGATGTTTTCCTCATTATAATGTTTTTCGAATTCTGCTATTTTGGTTTTGAGAGAATGATTCATTTTGTCTTCTATCTCTCTCATTTTGCTTTCAAAGTTCCTTTTGATCTCATCTAGGAGAGCCTTCTGTGCTTGGGATCCATTCCCTGTTGAAGTCTCAGCTATGGGTGTGGAGTCCACATTGTCTCCCTCTGAGGTTGTTTCCTCCCTCTGAGGATAGTAGGACTCCAGAGTCTTTGCCTTTGTAGTCTGCTTTCTACCCATTTTGAGGCAGTGTCCTAGCCACGCCCTTCCTCTAGGATCCCAAGCCTTTACTGTAGAGAGTTTTGCCCTGGGGCAAGAGTTACTATATTTTCAGGGTCAGAGGGGGGGTTTGGAGCAAGTGGGGTTCACTCTGTCATCCTTGTCTTTGGAGGTCCTGAAAGGGGCTTTTTTTTTTTTTAAAGATTTCTGGGCTATGAAGTGGTAGCCCCAGGAGTGTTTGCTGTCCAGTATAGGGGCCCCTGTATTTGCTTCTTACCTTGCTCTTTCCAGTCCCAGCCCTTTGATGATAGGCCTGGTAGTGGACCTTGTGGTTGGTGGGAAGACTTGCCCTCCGAGTTGATCAGGCCCCTTCCAGGCCTGCATCTGCCAGCCGCGCCACGCCTTCCCGCACAGGCCGCTGCCCCTTCCTGGCCTGCGTCCGCTGCTGCTGCTGCCACCGCTGCTGCCGCCGGGCCTTCCCAGGCTGCACCCGCTGCGTCGCCACCGCGCGCCTTCCCAGCCTCGAACCTCTCACTCTGTCCTTTGTGTCTATGTGTTGATAAATCTGGAAACGGTTCCAGCTGCTGCTGGTCTGGAGTCCCTCCGGCGGGTAGCTGGTCAGGCCCGCCTTGGGGCTAAAGCCTCGGTGTGGGGCTGGACTCGGCTCCCAGAGCGCTGAGCTGGCCGATTCCTGCCGGCCTGCCGGGCTGTCCTCAGTGGGAGGTTAGCTCCTCTGTGTCAGTATGTGGGTTCTGCAGCTCCAAGGTGTGTTTAGAGTCCCCTTTTTACATGGATTGGGGAGGGTGGAAGCCGGAGCCGTGGGAAGGTCTTGCTTCTACTCCGCCATCTTGGCTCCCATTCCTATATATTTCTAACAAAATCCAACAGCAAGAGATAGAAAGATAAATCCCATTGAAAATTACTGTAGACATTATAAAATATTTTGGAATCTACCTGCCAAAAAATACCCAGGAACACAACTACAAAATGCTTCTCACACAAATAAAGTCAGATCTAATTAATTGGAAAAACATCAATTGCTCATGGCTGGGTTGAGCTAATATAATAAAAATGACAACTTAACCTAAATTAAATCACATACTTAGTGCCATACCAATCAATCTACCAAATATTTACTTTATAGAGCTAGAAAAAATAGTAACAAAATTCATTTGGAAGAACAAAAGTCCAGAATATCAAGGGAATTAATGAAAAGAATTGCTAGGGAAGGTGGCCAAGCCATACCAGATATTAATCTGTACTACAAAGCAGCAATCATCAAAACTACATGGTACTGGCTGAGGAATAGCATAGTGGATCAATGGAATAGATTAGGTATACAAGAATCAACAGTCATTGACTATAGTAATCTACTGTTTGATAAACCCAAAGACCCCAGTTTCTGGGATAAGAACTGGGATAAGTTTGACAAAACTGCTGAGAAAACTGGAATATAGTATGGCACAAAGTGAGCATAGACTATTATCTAATAACATATACCAAAATCAAGTTTAAATGGGTGCATGATTTAGGTATAAAGGCTGATACTGTAACCAGTCTAGGAAAGCAAGGAATAGTGTATCTGGCAGAAGGAAGAATTATGGAGAAGGAAGGATTTTATGACCAAACAAGAGTTAGAGAGCATTATAAAATGCAAAATGGATAGTTTTGATTACATTAAATTGAAAAGTTTCTGTACAAACAAAGCCAATGTAACCAAGATTAAGAGAGAAGTGGGAAATTGGGAAATAATTTTTATAACCAGTGCCTCTGATAAAGGCTTTGTTTCTAAAATATACAGAGAAATGAGTCAAATCTATAAGAATACAAGTCATTCCCCTATTGAAAAATGGTCAAAGGATATGAACAGGCAGTTTACAGAGGAAGAAATTAAAGATATCTAAAAGTATATGAAAAATATGCTCTAAATCACTTGTGATTAGAGAATGCAAATCAAAACAACTATGAAGTACTGTATCTCACTGGCCAGACTGGCTAAGATGACAAAGCAGGAATATGACAAATGCTGGAGAGGATGTGGGAAAATTGGAACACTAATGCATTCTTGGTGGAGTTGTGAACTGATTCAACCATTCTGGAGAGCAATTTCCAAGTATGCCCAAAGGGCTATAAATAATTGTATACCCTTTGACCCAGCAATACCACTTCTAGGGTGGTATCCCAAAGAGATCACAGAAGTGGGAGAAAGACCTCTATGTACAAAAATATTTTTAGCACCTCTTTTTGTTGTGGCAAAGAACTGGAAATTAAGGGGATGCCCATCAATTGGGGAATGGCTAAACAAGTTGTGGTATTTGAATGTAATGGAATATTATTTTGCTATAAGAAATGGGGAGCAGATGGAGTTCGTATTTACCTGGAAAGACTCATACAAACTGATGCTGAGTGAGAAGCTCAGAACCAGGATTAATCTGTACACAATTACAGACACAACATATGTGTAACGACCGACTTTGATAGACTGGACTCTTCTCAGCAATGCAAGGCTATAAGAAAACTCCAGAAAATTCATGATGGCAAAAGATGTCTACAGTCAGAGAAAGAACTAGAAAAAACTAGAAAAACTGAGTTTGACTGCAGACTGAAGCAAACCACCTTCTCTTTCTCTTTTTCTTGCTTGGTTTTTGCTTCTTCTTTCACATTTTTCATCCCATCGGTTACAATCTTTCTCCACAATCCGACTAATGTCTGTTGTGAAAGTATTTGCATATCCTATACTTGATTACATGCCGCCTTGGGAGTGGGGAGGAGAAGGAGGTGGAGAAAATTTGAAACTCAAGGGAATGTGGAACTGAATCTTGTAAACTAAAAGTAAACAAACAAGTTAATAAAGATTAAAAAAAACAAAAAAAGAAACTAGTCATAAGAGGATAGGATAGATAATAAAAGGTCAGAGAAAAGGTACTTTATGGATCATTTAGCTCAGTACCTCTCATTTGTTCAGATAAAGGAATTGGGGGACATGAAGTCAGTTATCCAACCTCACAGAGTTAAAAATCACATAATCTTCAGAAGACCTGTGAGGCAAGGAAGGTTTATCCAAATCTGATAAAACAAAACAAAACAAAACAAAAAAACCAACTGTTATTTCTACAGCATCTCTTACAACAGTCATACACTGAATGAATATGAAGGGGTGAGGAGAGGAATAAGTTGAGCTTGACTCTGACAGTTGATATTCAAAGCATTGTAGTGAGAAAACCCTAGGTTTATGCCTTAGAAGAAAATGCAATTTTCCTCAATCTATAGCGTCTGAGAGAGTTGGTTTTGAGACTTCAAACACAAATGGAAAGAACTGTTGTGATAAAAAAAAATTGGACTCTAGAGTAGCAACTGGGACATCACAGAAAATGTCTATTTAAACCAACTTTGGAGATAGCATAAACCTTTGGGGACCTGGCTTCAATTCAAGTCTTCCAAGAAACTAATTTCTCATCAGATGCCATGAGGCAGCCTGCAGGCAGATGGAAGGAATTGATCACCATATTGGAAAAGATGAAAACTTTATTTTGAAGACTGTCACAGGACTGATAGTAAGAAAAGATTTTTGGTCTCAACCAATTTTCTGAAACTCAGTGTTCAAAATTTGTTCCAGTGGTAAGTGGAGGCCCACTCATGAATTCATGATTTTAACTTTAATATTAAAACTGATGATTACAGTCATATGAAAAAAAAATAAGGTATATACAAAGTTACATTCTAGTCCTGGTCTCAAGTCTCTGTCATCCTTGTATAGTCAAATTTGTCTCCATTTAGGATCTCTAGTTTCCCTTCTTTGTTTACTATATTCATGCATTTGTATCTATACATTGGAAACCATGAGTTTCATTAATGTCTCTTTGATTTTGGACTTTGTTTTCTGTGAATTTTTGGGAATCTCTATAATCACTCCCATTGTAGCTACTCTTTATGCTATTTGCATTAGTGGCTATACTTAAGAAGTTTCTCCTCTCCTTTTCCCTTTAATTTTCAACTTGAAAGCCCCTGTTACTACATTTGTGATTATCAAGACCAATATTTTATTGTAAGTTTTTGCTTAGGTTCACTCCATTCATATCCAAGGGTATAAAATGGATAACACCAAAATCTGAATGTCATTCTCTTAAGTAGCTGCTGACGTCCCCTATTTTTTTTTTCTGAAAGAAAGCCCATCTATCTTTCTTGTCTTTTTCTTGGTCAGGAGAAATATCCTGTCATCTTCCCCTTGCTAACCCTCCCTCCCCTCCCCCCCCATTAAAGTTTTTCCTTAAAAGGTATTGGAACTTTCAAGATCTGGTTCACTCAGGAGAATAAAGGCTCCAACTACTGATGTCACTTTCTTATTTTCTGAGTATAAAACAAGAATCTCCAGGTTTTGCTCTGACATTTAATTGGTGGAGTACCATTGATGATTTAGGCAATGGAACTTCGCCCAACTGAATGAAATTTAGGCATCCTCATATCCTATCCTTATTGAAATGTCCTTCTGCTATGACTAAGTGAATCTCTTTCTGTTAGCTATTGAAGGATTTACAAGTGTCTCATTTTCTTTTAATATCAAACTAAAATTATTATATATTGGACTGAGTCATGCCTAGCTCAGAATACCTTTGAGGAAAAACAGTAGTAGAAATATTTCCTGTGACCCTAAAGCTTTAGTTCGTATTTATTGTTTTTCTATTTATCATAATCTATATTTTTATTATACTTTTATGTATTTATAGTTATTATATATACTATCTCTGTCTGTCTGTGTTTATTTATCTTTCCAAAAGACATTCTGCAATAGATAAATGGTCCAAGGATGAGAAAAAATAGCTCTCAAAATGTCAAATTATTAACAATCATAAGAAAGCATGCTCCAAATCACTAATAGTAAGAGAAATGCAAATCAAAGGAGCCCTAAGGTTTCACCTCACACTCAGAAAATTGGCAAACATGACACAAGGTGAAAATATTAAGTATTAGAGAGTTCTAGGAGGATAGTTACACTAATCCTTTGTTAGTGAAGCTATGAGTTGTACTATAATTTTTGAAAGGAGTTTTTAATTATGCAAATAAAATGACTATAATGTTCAAACTCTTTGACCTAGAAGTTCTACTACTAGACTCACACCCCAAGGAGGCCATTGATGAGAAGAAAGTTCCATAAACACCATATATTTGTAGCAAAATAATATTTAACAAAATATTTATATCAGTGATTTTTATGATAATAAAGAACTGGAAATAAAGTAGATGCAAAACGAACTACGGTATATGAATTTCACAGAATATTACCACATGGAAGAGATGACAAATGTGATGAGTATAAGAAGCATGGTAAGATTTACATGGAGTAAGCCTAGTCAAGGAAACAATATATATCATAAATACAACAATGTAAACAGAAAGAACCAAAAAAAATCAAAAGTTAATTCTGCAAAATCATAAAGAAAAAAAAGATGGCTCAAAAGAAGAAATAAGAGAAGACATTCCCAGCCCACCCCTTTGTAGAGGTGACAGTTCTGGAAGGTGGTGGTATGTTGTACATTTAAAACATTTTTAAAATAAGTTTTTTTAATTTAAACTTTTTTTCCTTAAAAATATTATTTGTTATATTGGATAGTATGGCTCTGGGATGCCTTTTGTGGTACTGAAAAAATTTTGATCATGTTAAAAAAAACACCCAAAAGACATCAATAAGCATTTATTTAAAAATAAAAAAGGATTATACTGGGGATGGTCTCTGGGGAACTGACAATACTGAATTTATCTATAAAAGCTGGAGAAGTGACAGAGAAAAAGCTAACAACTTGATATGCCTGCACTTTGCCTGTAAGAAAAAACAATTTTTTAGAAGTGTTTACCATTTTTAATGGGGCATAAGAACTATTATGCATATCATATATATCTCATATTAATTTCAAAATATGTAATAGGTACCTTAATTTTTTACATTCTGCACACAAAGTCTTTTAAAAGTGAAAGGGATGGAGAATGAAGATTGTCTATATTATGATATACACGGAATGGGCAGTTTACTGAGTTCATTTGGTAGCTTATGTGTATATATACTAATACATATATGCATATATATATGTGTATATATATAAAGATGTTCATACAAATATATAACAGGCAAATGATAAATGAGTTGGATTCAATTTAAAGGGGAAGATAGCAAGCTGGATTGACTTTGGAAAATTGGGAAGGTCTTTATTTTTTATATTTATTTTTACTTATTTATCTTTGTTATATGGGAATCTCTCTTAATGATTTCACATTTCTACATTAACTACACATTTTAAAGTATCAACATTTTTCAGGTGTTGTATGATTGTGAGTCATGAAATATTGCATTCCCCAAAGAAATGAAATTGAAGTTTATTCACTGAGGTTGCAGTACCTTACAAGAGAATTATGAAATAAGAATTTTATCAAAGAAGTGTATAAAAGAAGAGATAGGCTTCTTACATGGAAAGGAATAACCAAATAGACAGTCTATGCTCTATTGGTATCCTTATTATGTCAAAAAGTAGAGAAGAGGAGATTTGAGTCTTGCAAAGATGAGTAAGAACAGAGGAGTTGACAGTAAGGATAAAAGGAAGGAAAAGGAAAGCTGTGCAATTAGTAATTAAAATTTGATTTGAGACTTTTCCAAAAGATGAGAGAGCTAGATACTTTTTAGGGAAAGTAATTGCTTTTTCTCCCTAAGAATAACTTAGTAGAGCCTCTGAAGCTACCAGGTGAGAGATTAGTCAGTGAGTAAGTCAATAGAAATTCAGGAAAATCACTCTGACAACCAAGTGGAGAATGAGTCAGAGTGGAGAGAGACATCAGACCAATCAGAACACTATTGCAATAGTCCAGACATAAGGCAATAAGGACTTGCAGTGGATTGTTGGCTATTTTAATGGGGGAGGAAAGGACATTTTGAGAATTATTAGGAATGTAGAAATCACAAGATTTGAAATCATATTGGATATGATGAGCACAAGAGAAGAGTCAACCATGACTCCAAGGCTGTGAAGCTAGATGAATGGGATGCTACTGCTTCTCTTGATAGAAATAAGAAAATTTTAAAGGGGGAAGGAAATTTAGGGGGAAGAAGATAAAGAGTTCTGTTTTGGATGTACCTATAAGAAATCTAGTTAAAGACATTCAAAACTTCAGTTTCTGATTTGAGACTAGAGCTCTGGATTTTTCCTGATTAAAGCCAGTTAAATAGATTTTGAAGTCATTTGCAAAGAGATGGAATGAATTCATGTAAGCTGATGAGATAATCAAGCAAAATATTATAAAGGAAGGAGAGAATAGGACCTAGGATTGAACCTTGGGGAATACTCACAGTTACTGGGTGTGACCTGGACAAAGATCCAACAAAAATAATTGAAAAGGAGCAGAAAACTAGGAGGAGAATCAGGAGAGAGTAGTGCTACTTAAATCTAGAGAGGACAGAGTATTCAGTAGAATAAAGTGATCAAAAGAGACAGACATTACAAAGGTTAACACGGATTATGCCTGAGAAAGGAGAATTAGATTTTTACTATTATGAGGTCAGTGGTAATTTTGGAAAAAGTTTCATTTCAATGATGAGATCTGAAGCTCCAGAGTAAAGTGTTTAGAAGTCAGTGAGAGAAGAGGAAGAGAGGCACGTAGCATAGATAACTTCTTCAAGGAGTTTGGCCTGAAAGGAGAGGAGTAATATATGACAAGAACAAATTGTGATATTCAGATTAAGTAACGGTTTTTTTTTTATAAGCAATTGGGGTTAAGTAACTTGCTCAAGGTTACATGGCCAGTTATTTCTGGGTGTGGTGCTGAGTATCTGAGCCTGGATTTGATCCAGGTCATCCCGACACTGGAGCCAGTGCTCTTACTCCCTGAGCCACCTGGCCGCCCCTTAAGTAAGGGTTTTTTTTTTAAGGAAGGTGCTCAAATTGTATGATTGTTGGCAGCAGCGGAGTCAGTAGAAGGGGAGAGATAGAAGATTGAAGAGACAGTAGGGATGATACTTGGGACAATTTGCTGGAGAAGAGGAGATTAATTTGGATCAAGGCTTATACAGATTTACCTTTCTCCTTAGAACATTGTTTCTGATAAGACACTATCAGGAAAAAGTCAAATCATGAGCAAAAAAAACCCAAGGGAATAGCCAAGCCTACTAAAGTCTTTTTTGAAGGTTCTCTCCATTTCTCACTCTTCAACTGCAATTCTGTCCATCATGTGGTAAGCAGACCAGATCAAGTTACAGAATGTCTACAGATACTCTGAGGTCTCTCTAATTTACTTCCATTACATCCCATTGTAATGGTTCTTGGAGGCAGACTACTCAGTCTCTCCCAAGTCAGAAATAGCCCAAAAGGGCTAGTCATGTCCCAGTCCCTGTTATGCATTAATTACCCAGGAGGGAAGCTATCATAGTGTATATGATACTTTTTCTCAGTGAAAGATTATCTTAGGATGTCAAACTGTTCTGCTGTGTGAAGGACAAAGGACCCAGGTCTCCCATTAATCAAACAATGAGGGACAGTAAAAGCTTAAAAAGTCCTGAATGTACCAAGCCCAAGTAGTAACCTTTAATTGGATCACTGATCCTTTTTTTCTTAAGATCAATACCCAATAATAGGAATTTAGAACTGGTTGTACCATTGTCTCTTGTTTTTTTTTGGAATCTTGATATAATCTATTCTTTTCTGTGATTGGGTCTCATCTGTATCCTTATCTCTCTAGTAATTGGGATCTAGATGTATCTTTTGTCTTAGACTACTCTAAGTGGTGAAACAGATTAATATTGTCATTTTTGCTATGGTCAAGCCATGAATGTTGAATGCCTCTCATTATTGAAATCTCTATTTTTTATAAAAATTGCTTATATGCTTGATGTATTTATATATTCAAAGTCTTTTTATTTGTATATTAACTCCCATATATTTAAAAGAATTCTATTATCTGTTAATGGAAATATTTTTGCCTCCTTGTTTTCATTTCCTTAATGTGTTTTTCTTGTATTATTCTTGTAGTTAACATTTCCAGTAATATGCTCAATTATAATGCTCAGAGGGAGAACATTTCTTCAACCCCGATCCCAAAGGGAACAGCATTTCAACATTTCTCCATTATCAATAAGGTTAACTTCAAAAATTCTAATGTTTGATTTATGAAAGGAAAAAATTACAAGCAATAACTTATTTCTGTAAAAGGCATTTCAAGAACACAGGTTTGTAAAACAATTTCTCAGAGGCAAGAAGCTTCAGGAGCTCTTTTGCCACAAATTATCAAACAATATTCTGTCAGTTGAATCACAGAATAAAGGGAAATTTTAAAAAATTCTCAGTAAAAATCTCAATGAGCTGCAGCAGAATGTGATGTGAACAGGAATAATCAGAACCATTAGAACTGCGCACTTTGATTGTCTTTTAAAGTAAGGGAAGCATAAACTATTGTGCTATTTTAAAATTATATGGAGACTTCTTTATTTTTCTAAATGTTTTCTTGATAATTTTCATCTTCTAAGTCTTGCTCTATAATCTATAATGTAACTAGTGCCATTAGAACATTCATTAATCTGCATTGAAGCAAGGATGAAATAATTGCTTGTGGAATGGCAAAACATAGAATCTTTTTGTAAAGCAATCTGGTAACGTGGTCAAAATTATAAAAAATAAGTATGTTTTTTTGCAATAACTCTTTTGTCATATTCTACAACTGTTATCAAGTACAACAACAAAAAACTATATTTTCAAAGATTTTTCTTGGCAATATCATTTTTGTTGTCATTTAGTTATTTTTCAATCATGTCTAACTCTTTGTGACTCCATTTATGATTTTCTGGGCAAAGATATTGGTGTGGCTTGCCATTTCCTTCTCCAACTCATTTTTCAGATGAGGAAAACGAGGAAAGCAAGGTTAAGTGACTTGCTCGTGGTCACACAGCTAGTAAGTGACTGAGGAAAGATCTAAACTCAGGAAGATAAGTTTTCCTGACTCTAGGCCCAGTGCTCTATCCACTGTGCTACCTACCTGCCCATAGCAATATTACATATAACCACAAAAGGAAAGATATTAAATGCCCAATGCCTAAATAAATTGTGGTAAATTAATTTAATGGAATACTATAAAGTCATCAAGACCAAAAAAATACAAAAAATACAAAGAAATCTGGAAATAACTTTATAAAAATAAGGAAAAAAATCAGATTCAAGAATGAAAAACTTAATTACAATGATCAGTCATGAAAAATGAATGAGAATAAATAACAAAAGATCTTGAGGAATTGGAGGGAATAATAGAAAAGACATACTAGTTTAGTCAGTGAAATTATTTAATTTAAATGTGACTAGTTGCTGAAGTCAGTTTTCAATACAACATTTAATTGTAAAAATGAATTAAGAATAAAACAATTAGGCATTGGATTAAAACTTTAAGGAATTTAATGTGTAATAACCTAGGCAAAATTTAATTTGCCTCAACCCCCCTAAAATATGTAGAGGAATTGCTACTTTGTAGAAATATTCATGTACATTAAAGCAAAGCATGGACTTAAGAAAATTAACTTCATGCCCATTCAATCTCATAAAACCTCTAGAGGATGTCTACCCAGTATAATAGAAGCTTTTTGCTAAATCTCTCAACATTACATGGATAAAGTCTGTCTATTTTCCTTTGTTCTTGAGACCAATTCACCTTCTTTTCTGGTTATTAATCTCTTAGATATGTCATTTAACATTGTTCTGGTACAATTCTTTCTTGAATTGATAAGATATTGTGATCTATAGCAACTATGGGGATTCTATGAGATTCCATTATTCTTAGCCCAATACCATCACTAGATTATTGATATTAAAAAAATGGAGAAGGTTGGGATCATTTAAAGCACTGTATAATTTTCCAAAGTAAATACAGATCACTGAGCCTTTTAATAAAAAAATATATATAATGGAGAATGAAAATGAAACATATCAAAACTAGGCTTACTAAGTCCACTACAAATTTGCATAAGCTCAACTTGGTTCTCACAATAGCAAGATGGTCACCAATCACCTCACTATCCTACTCATCACAACAGATTTATAATTCTTTCATCTATTTTCAGACTTCCCATATCTTCCATTCCCACAACCACCTACCACTGAGATAAGAATAAGTTTTTCAATGAAGAAATTGAGGTCATTCACCTGGAGCTCCCTTTTCTTTCCTCCACATCTCACATCACTCAGATGCCTTCTACTCCTATCTACCCCTGTATCACATGAAGAAGTGACCCTTCTTCTTGCCCTCCACATACTCAAGTTGTCCTATTCCATCCTTTCTTCTCCAGCAGATTTCTTCCTCTATCATCCCTACTTTTTCACTAATCTTCAAGCTGTCCTTGTCTATTTGTTGCTTCCCTACTGCATAAAACATACACTATGTCTCCTCTATCCTCAAAAAAACCCTTGCTTAATCTTTTAATCCATATTGCTTATCATCTTATATCTCTCTTCTTTTTGTGGTTAAATTTTTTGAGAAGACTATCTACAAAAGATGCTTTCACTTCATTATCTCTCACTGTTTTCTTAACTCTCTGAAATCTGGCTTCCAACCTCATCAATCAACTAAGAATGCTTTCTCCAAAGTTACAAATGGTCTCTTAAGGATCAAATCTAGTGGACTTAAATCTTACCTTTCTCTGCAGTATTTGACATTGTTGACCACTTTTTTTCTTGATATTTTTAAATTTTGATGTTTTAATGACACTGCCTTTTCCAGTCCTCGTCAGTCTCCTTTTCTGGATCTTGCCATAAGACAAAGATAAAAGAAACCCCTATAAAGTAGTTCCAGTAGCTCCTGAAGTCCGCTTGGATCCCTGGGTGCTTTAGAAACAATCAAACCAGAAATCATTACCTTCTGAGCTATGACTAGGAAAAAAAATACCATAATTTGAGGGTTTCCTTTAGTTCCTGCTTTAAGTCCTTATTAAAGTTTGTGAACTCTCTCACCTGCCTAAATATAAAGAGAGGCTCCACAAAATCATGTATGATGGTTCATTCAAACCCTCTAGATCTTCCAGGAAACCTCTTCCTCTCCTCCACCTTTTTTTGTGCATGCCTCTGAAGGGTAAGACCTCTGGTTTGTCACATTCACTTTCTTTTTGGCTCATATTCCTCCTCCAACTTCCCCACTGAGCTGTACTCAGTAAAGAGTTGTAATCCCTAAAAGAATCATACTCATCTGATTTCTGTTTCATGTCCTCCTGACTCTAGGGATGGTGCTCTATTCACTGCGCCACCTAGACTCTCCGAATTGTCATTTTATTATATTAGTTTGGTCAACAGATATTTTTCATTCAGATCTGACTTTATTTGTGTGAAAGATATTTTGTAATTGTGATCATATAGTTCCTGGGTTTGTCTTGGCAAGTGTAATTCCAAGTTATTTTAAATGGAATTTCTCTTTCCATCTCTTGCTGCTAGGGCTTTGTTGGTCATATAAAGAAATGCTGATAATTTATGTGGGTTTATCTTATATCCTACAACTTTACTAAAGTTGTTAATTGTTTCAAGTAGTTTTTTAGTTAATTCTCCAAGTATCATGTCATCTGCAAAGGGTGAAAGATTTGTTTCCTTATTGCCTGTTCTAATCCCTTTGATTTCTTTTTCTTCTCTTATTGCTATAGCTAACATTCCTAGTACTATATTAAATAATCGTGGTGAGAATGGGTTCACTCCATTCTTAGGGAAGTATTCTAACTTATCCTCTTTTCATATAACGCCTGCTGATGGTTTTTGATAAATATTGCTAATCATTTTAAGGATCACTCCCTTTATTTCTGTTTTCTTGTATTTTAAATAGGAATGGATTTTGTATTTTGTAAAAAGCTTTTTTTCAGCATCTGTTGGGATAATTACATGATTTCTGTTGGTTTTATTATTGATATGGCCAATTATGTTGAAAGTTTTCCCAATATTAAATCAGCTCTGCTTCCTGGTATAAATCCGTTCTTGTTCATAATGTCTAATCCTGGTGATATATTGCTGTAATCACCTTGCTTGCATTTTGTTAAAAAGCTTTTCATTGATATTCATTAGGGAAATTTTCTTTCTCTGTTTTTCTTTTTCTGGTTTACGTATCAACAATATATCTGTGCCCTAAAAGAGTTTGGCAGGACGTGTTGGAACTTATTGTTCATTAAATGTTTGGCAGAATATACTTGTGAACTCATTTGGCCCTGGGAATCTTCTCTTAGGGAGTTAATTAATGGCTTGCTCAATTTCTTTTTTTTTTCTTTCTTTTAAAGCAATCGGGGTTAAGTAACTTGCTCAAGGTTACACGGCCAGTTATTTCTGGGTGTGGTGCTGGGTATCTGAGCCCGGATTTGATCCAGGCCATCCCGACACTGGAGCCGGTGCTCATACTCGCTGAGCCACCTGGCTGCCCCTAAGCAATTGGGGTTAAGTAACTTGCTCAAGGTTACACGGCCATGTGTTTCTGGGTGGGTGCTAAGTGTCTGAGCCCGGGATTCGATCTCCAGGTCTTCTCAACACTGGAGCCGGTGATCTTACTCACTGTGCTACCTGGCCGCCCCTCAATTTCTTTTTCTAAGATGGGGTTATTTAGGCATTCTATTTCATGATCTATTAAACTAGGTAATTTTTATTTTTGTAAATATTCATCAGTTTCACTCAAAATGTTAGATTTATTGACACATAATTGGGCAAAATGTTTCCTAATGATTGCTTTAATTTCTTCTTCATTGGTAGTGATTTCACCCTTCTCATTTTTGATACTGGATATTTGGTTTTCTTCTTTCTTTTTTTAAAATAAAATTAACCAATGGCTTATTTATCTTATTTTTTTTCATAAAACCAGCTCCTACTTGTATTTATTACCTGAATAGTTTTTACTTGCAATTTTATTAATCTCCCTTGTGATTTTCAGGATTTCTGAATTGATCTCTTCTTTCTCTATTTTGTTGATGTAAGAATTTAGAGAAATAAATTTTTCCTGAAGTACGCTTTGGCAGTATCCCATAAATTTTGGGATATTGTTTCATTGTCATTCTCTTTAACAAAATTATTGATTATTTCTATGATTTGTTCTTTGAACCACTTATTTTTTAGGATTAGATTATTTAGTCTCCAATTAATTTTTAATCTATTTCTGCTGCCCTTTGTTGAATGTAATTTTATTGCATTATGATCTGAAAATTGTATATTTAATATTTGTCTTTATATATTTGATTTTGAGGTTTTGATGCCCTAATAAATACATGGTCAATTTTTGTGTAGGTGCCACATGCTACTGAGAAAAAAATATATTCCTTTCTGTTCCCATTCAGTTTTCTCCAATGGTCTGTCATATCTAACTTTTCTATTCTATTTGACTCCTTAATTTATTATTTTTTTGGTCGTATTTAGCAAGTTCTGAAAGGAGACAGTTGAGGAACCCCACTAGTATAATTTTTCTGTCTATTTCTTCCTGCAACTCACTTCTCCTGTAAGAAGTATTGCTATATCACATAGTGCATATATATTTAGTATTGATATTGCATCACTGTCTATGGTGCCTTTTAGCAAGATATATTTTCCTTCTTTATCTCTTTTAATTAGACCTATGCTTGCTTTTGCTTTGTCTGAGATCAGGATTGCTACCCCTGGTTAATTTTTTTTTTTACTTCATCTGAATCCTAATTGATTCTCCTCTAGCCCCTTAACTTTACTCTGTGTGTCTCTCTGCTTCTAATGTGTTTCTTGTAGACAATATATTGTAGGGTTATGTTTTTTGATCCACTCTGCTATCTGCTTCCATTTTACGGAAGAGTTCATTCCATTCACATTCGCAGTTAGGATTACTGTGTATTTCTTTCCATCCTATGATTCCTCCTGTTTATCCTTTCTTTCCTTTCAACTTTCCCTCCTCAACAGTGTTTTACTTGTCTGCCTTGTCCCCCAGTCCTCCCTTTACTTTGTCTCTTCCCCTCCTATATTCCTGTCACGTAAGAGAGATTTATATAGTCAACTGCTTATGTATTTTATTCCCTTTTTGAGCCAATATTTAAGAGAGTAAGTTTTAAGTGATGCCCATCACTCACCCTCCCATCTTTCCCTCCACTGTAATAGACTTTTTGCATCTCTTCATGTAAAACAATTTACCCCATTCTACCTCTCCCTTATGCTCCTAGTATATTCTTTCTCATCCCTTAATCATTTTTATATCATTCACTCAAATTCACCTTATGTCTGTACCACCTGTATATGTATATTCCTTCTAGCTGTACTATTAGTGGTATAATTTTTAAGAATTACAAGTATCATCTTCCCATTTAGGTATGTAAACAGTTTGCTTCCATTGAATCCTTTGTGTTTCTTGGGTCTTGATATTGGAGGTCAAATTTTTTGTTCAGTTCTGGTCTGCTCCTTATGAAAATTTGAAATCCTTCTATTTCATTTAATGACCATTTTTACCCTTCAAGTATTATGCTTAATTTTGCTTGGTAGGTGATTCTTGGTTGCAGTCCTAGCTTTTTTGCTTTCTAGAATGTCTTCCATGACCTCTGATCTTTTAATGCTGTTGCTGCTAAGCCCTGTATAATCTTGATTGTGGTTCCCTGGTATTTGAATTTTTTCTTTTTGGTCACTTGCAATATTTTTTCCTTGATCTGATAGTTCTGAAATTTGCCTATAATTCCTTGGAGTTTATATTTTGGGATCTCTTTCCTTAGGTGATAGATCAGTGGCTTCTTTCAATGCTTATTTTCTTTTCTGGTTCCAGGATATCAGGGCAGTTTTCCTTGATAATTTCTTAAAAGATGCTGTCCAAGTCCTCCTTTTTAAATTATGGCTTTCAGGTAGTCCAATGATAGTGATACTGTCTCTGCTGGATCAATTTTCTAGGTCAGTTGTTTTTCCAATGAGGTATTTTACATTTTATTCTGTTTTTTCATTCTTTTGTATTTGTTTGATAGATTCTTGATGTCTCACAGAATCTCTAGCTTCCACTTGCCCAAGTCTATCTGTTAAGGATTTGTTATCCTCAGTTAACTTTTATACTTCCTTTTTCATTTGATGAATTCTATTTTTTAAGCAGTTGTTTTCTTTTTCCAAGCTGTTGACTCCTTTTCCATAATTCTCTTGCATCATTCTCATTTATTTTTCCAATATCTCTCTTATATGAATTTAAAAAATTATTTATTTACTTTTCATTTACAACATTCAGTTCCTCAATTCTTTGAGTTTCAAATTTTCTCCTCCTGCTTCTTCTTCCCCCTCACCTCCCCCCCATGATGGCATGCAATCAAATACAGGATATACAAATACCTTCACATTAAACATTAGTCAAGTTGTAAAGGATTATAACCAATGAAGTGACTAATGAAAAAGAAGAAATAAAACAAAACAAAAAAGAGAGAGAGAGCAATTAGCTTGCTTCAATCTGCATTCAGACTCTGTAGTTCTTTTTCTAGATGTGGGTATCCCTTTCTATCATGAGTCTTTTGGAGTTGTGTTATAACCTTGCATTGCTGAGAGGAGCCCAGTCTATCAAAGTTAGTCAACACACATATGATGTGTTTGTAATGGTGTACAAAGTTCTCCTCGTTCTGCTCTCCTCACTCAGTATCAGTTTATATAAGTTTCTCCAGGTTATTATGAAATCTGTCTGCTCCTCTTTTCTTACAGCACAATAGCATTCCATTACATTCATATACCACAACTTGTTTAGCCATTCCCCAATTGATGGGCATCCCCTTGATTTACAATTCTTTGCCACCACAAAAAGAGCTGCTACAAATATTTTTGTACACATGGGTCCTTTTCCCACTTCTATTATCTCTTTGGCATACAACCCTAGAAGTGGTATTGCTGTATCAAAGGGTATGAAATTATTTATTGCCCTTTGGTCATAGTTCCAGACTCCTCTCCAGAATGGTTAAATCAGTTCATAACTCCACCAACAATGCATTAGTGTTCCAATTTTTCTACATCCTCTCTGTCATCTTAGCCAATCTGATTGGATGATTTTAAGCTGCCTTTTGAGCTCTTCCTGAGTTCTTTTTGGTCTTGAGACCATTTCCTGTTTTTGTTTGGGGCTTTGCCCATTGGTGTTTTGACATTGCTGTCTTATTTTGCGTTTTGATTATCTCTGTCACCAGAATATCTGCCTATAATCAGATTATTGCAATTTGTTTTTGCTCATCTTTTGTCCTTTTTACTTTCTTTTAAATTTGAGCTCTGCTCTCAGGGTGAAAGGGGAACTGCCTCAATCTTCTGTGGGGCTACAGGTTCTGGTTGTTTGCCTGCTGCTTCACTAATGTTACCCTGATGTCCACAGAGGACCCTCATGTCTAATGCTGTGCTGAGGGTGTGAGGTGGAGGGTGCAGGGTGCTGCTTGATGCTGTAAAGATATGGCAGCTTATCTGATAATTGCCTTAGAGCTGGTGTCTGGCTTGTGCTGAGGCTGGTGGGGGTGTTTCTGTGTTTTCCCAGGGCTACACTGGAACACATGGAGGTCTAGCCACTAGAGATTGCCTGTGGTTTCATTGAAGTGAGTGGCAGTTCTCAGAGTTGGAATCTATTTGCTCCCTGAGGTATGCTGAGGCATGTAGGGTCATGGCGTTGGCATTCACCTGCTCCATTGAATGGAGGCTCAGGATATCCTGATGGTTTTCTGTGGAGGGGATTGCGTCTGACTTGCTGGGATGCTTCCAGTTCTGGTATGTGTTCTTTTTACCCCTTGAGACAGAACTTTATTGCCGATCTTCAAAGTTTCTTGGGCTAAAAGATTGTTTTACCCCATCTTTTTTTCTGGTTCTTCTGTTCCAGGATTTGTTTTGGGGTGCTATTTTATGGTTGTTTGGAGGTGAATATAGGAGAATTATGGCAGTTTACTGATTGTTCCACCATCTTAACTCCTGGAAGTGCTCCACCAATTCTTGATAATTTATTTAAAAGACATAAAAAAAGGACTGGCTTGCTTATCAAATTAAGAAATGAAGAGACCATTAATAAAAGGCAGAGGAGAAATAGAAGAGAGAAGGGAACATGTGATATATTATAATTAAATCCATGGCAACCAACAAAGGGAAAATAACTCATATATATAAGAAAATGGGAAAGTTGGATAAAGAGAAAGATTGGAATAAGGGAAAGAAAAAGATAAATTCTTGACACATTAGTGGGAAGGGATTCATCTGAAGAATATTCTGGAAAGTAAAAGGTATATATTTGTAATGGGAAGTCATGTTTATAAAAGGATTAATCTGGGAGGGAGACGTGAAATTGATGTTCAGGATGACCATTCTCTCTCAGAGTATTTTGTGCACCACTGAAAAATATCCTGCCACAGGAGAAGGGAAATGAAAGTTTGTGGGGGCAAGAACCCAGAAGGATGGGAAGATATGGGGCAGAGATGAGGTTGTGTGAAAATGGGGAGAAATAGTTATCATGGTGAAAGCAAGAGGGTAGAACTGGACAGAGGATAAATTTGGTCACAGGACAATGCTTCTATCCTCATTCCTTATCTCATTAATGGATAATTTTAAGAATGAAGCATAATAGAAAAAAAAAAGATGACTAGAAGATGAAGTTCAAACTTGAGACTTTAAAAGATTTGGTTGTGTGAGAAACACAAAGAATCTAATCATAGAATAAATGAGGATATTGAGCAAGAATTAAAGAATAAAAATTCAGAATTGACTACAATTTCCCATTATCTTGCCTTTTATCATCATCATCATCATCATCATCATCATCATCATTATTGATATGCCAGATTATCTCTAAAGGTGGAGCAATTAATTTTATTGCTTAGTATTTCCTTGGTAGACATATTTATTTACTTTTCTTATATTTATGTTTTTTGGGGTGCTTGCAACTGCAATAATCTGCTGAAATCTGGATTTTTTAAAATAATTGCTTCAAATGTCTATCTTTTTTGAGATATCTTTCTTTTTCATTTATTATTAGGTTTAAGTTTTTAGGGAACATCATTTTAAAATATATCTTAAGCTCTTTTGATATTCAGAATTTATTATTCCATTCCCTTCTATAGTTTCTAGTGAGTGAATAGGGAAAAGAACTAATGAAGACAATGCAATAAAGGAATTCCCCTTAGAATGAAGCATAGGAAAAAAGTATAAAGGGAAGAAAGATGAGAATAAAAGAGGGAGGACTTTTACTTAGCAAATTAAAAAAAATTAGAAGTAGAAAAGAGAGGAATAATTAGATAACAAAAAAAGAAAGAAAAATAAATTAATGTTGCATGAAATTCCAAAACTAGGTAAAGGGTTGACAAAGTAGGGTGAAAGAGGAAGAGATCTTGTGGAATAGCAATTCATTAAAATAAATTAAGCAAAACTAATCTTACATAGAAATAACTGACAAAAGAAGAGGAACAAAAATTCTAGTTAAAATACAAGATATAAAAATGGAAGAAAATACAAACTTAACTCATAATTAACTCAAATAAAGTATGACAGGATAAACAAGAAAACAAAACCCTACATTTGTTGCTTTTAATGAATTTATTTAAAAACAAAGGTATACATAGGATAAAAATAAGAAGCAGAAACAAAATTTAATATTCATCAAGTGATTCCAAAAAAGAGAGAGTTGGTATCTTGCAATAAAAAAAAAAAACCAAATAATATCTCTTGCATTCAGAGATGATCAAGGAAACTATGTTACAAGTAACCATAGACTATGAACCAATATCAAGTTAATGTTTTGAATATTATAGTATCTACTATCATAAAGAAAAATTAACTGAATGACAAAAGACAAATAGTAACACAATTATAATACTATGAGACTTTAATGTTCCTCTTTCAATTTTGGACAAATCTAAGGAAGGAGAAACAAATGGAAAAATATAAAATAGAGTGAATTGTTGGAGAAACTATAAATGTCAGACTTATTGCATCTTTTAGATGAGATCATTAAAGAACATATATGTTTATCTGTCTCCCAAAGCATTTAAAAAAATTGACCATTTATTTGATCACAGAGAACTTTCAATTCCATAAAAAGCAGAAACACTGAAAAAAATTCCTTGCAGACATAATAAAATAAAATAGTAATCAATTCAGATTGCAGGAAAAAAAATGACACAGATATAAGTGGATACTTAAAATTCCAAAATAATGAAAAGATTAAAGAATAAATTATAGAAACAATTGTTAATTATGTGAAAGACAAAGATAATGAGAAAACATACCAAAATTCCTTGAGATAAAGCTAAATCAGAACTCAGAGGAAACATTAAATCCCCCAAAATATTGCAACAAAATAGGAAAAGAGATTATTAATGAACCTAATATGTATTTAAAGAATAGAAACCCAATAAATAAACCCCCATGCTTATAAAAGAATAAACCTTGAAAATTAGTGAAGAAATGGATAGATTTAAAATCCCCAAAGACTGTAGAACTGATGAATGAAATTAAAAGCCTTTTGTTTTTGAAAAAAAGTCCAATAATGAAATTGATCAACCGTTAGATAGCTTAATTAAAAAAAGATGTCAGCAAGTCAAATAAACACAATAAAACATGACTAAGGTGAAATCACAAGATCAGAAGAAATAAGAATGAGAAAAATATAGGGCAGCTGGGTGGCATAGTGGATAGAATGCCAGGACAGAAGTGAGGTATAGCTTCCTGAGTTCAAATCTTGTCTCAGACACTAACTAGCTATGTGACCATGGGCAAGTCACTCAACCCTGTTTGCCTCAGTTTCTCATTTATAAAATGTGTTGGAGAAGAAAATGACAAACCACATCCATATCTTTTCCAAGAAAACCCCAAGAAGGGCTACAAAGAGTGGGACACAACTGAAACAACTGGACAACAACAAACACAATGTTATGTGCTAACAAATTGAGAACACAGAAAAAACCAGCAGATTACTTCCAAAAACATAAAATTCTCAATGAACCTAACAGAACACTACATAGAGATCTCAAATAATTCATTTTTAGAAAAGAAAATAGAAGTAATTGCAAAGGATCTAAGGTATTATCCAAGGTGAAATCCTTCAGGTACTTAGGAATTTATAGTGAGAATTCTATTAAACCTACACAATAATTAATTCCTGCACTACTCAAATTACTTTAAAAATAGAGATAGTACTTTACCAAATTCTTTTTATTCAAATTGGATATATACTAGGAAGGAAAGGATGATTCAACTTTAGAAAAACAATCAACACAATTATTCATATTAAAAAAACAACCAAAACAATGAACAGAAACAACCAAATTATTTCAATAGATTTGGAAAAGAGACTTGATAATACAAAAAATTCATTTATGTTAAAAGCTCTGCAGTGTATAGATATAGGATATTTTTTAATGTGATAAAAAGTATCTATGTACAACCCCAAAGCTTTATTATTTATATAATTATGCAATATAATTAGTGCACATGAGAAACTTTCCTAATAGATCCAGGAGTAAAACATAGACACCCACTCTTCCTGTCATTATTTGATAGGGTTCTACAAATGACAGCAATAGCAGTAAATCTAGACAAAAAAATTACAACAGTAATGATGAGAAAAATGGAGATAAAGTGCTTATTTGTTGATGACACTATGGTTTGAAAATCCTAGGGAATCAGCAAAGATACTCATTGGGAAATAGATTCAGAAAAGTTGTAGACTATGAAATGAACTCATAAAATCAATGGAATTTCTATAAAACAATAACAAAACCCATGAGTCAATAAGAGCAAAGAAAGTCCCTTTCAAAATAGCTAAAAAATTCATAAAATATTTCGTAGTCAGTCTATCAAAGCACCTTTAATACTCACATATATTCAATTACAAAATACTCCTTAAATAAAGATGAACTTAAATAACTAGAGAAAAATTAATTACCAATGGTTGTCTCAGGCAAATAAAATAAAAATGATACTATAAAATTAATTTACTTAATGCTCTATCAATCAAACTGCCAAATGGATGATTTATAGAACTATATTAAAAAAACTAAAATTCATTTGTAAGAAGAAGTGATCCTAGACCACCTAGGAAAATAGTGGGGAAATGATAGCAATGAAGGCAGAATAGCACTCCGAGGTCTCAGAATATGTTACAAAGCAGGAACCATCAGAACCAGTTAGTACTGGCTAAAAAAAAGAGAAAATGAACAGAGTAGAAAAAGGAAAACAATAAACCAGTGTTCAATAAAGACTCACACATAAATAGCCCAGGAAAAATTTTCCAGTAAAACTTTTAAGTAGTCATAAAGAAATTAGGTGTAGACTAACATTTGATACAGTATTTCACAAAAAATTTACAGTGGATAAGTGACTTGAATACTAAACATCACACCATATTACAATAGAAGAGAAGCATATCAAGTATCTTTTGTAGCTTCAAGAGACATTTTTGATCAAAAAAGGTATTAGAGCCAACTATAAAAAAGACAAAATAGATATTTCGATTACATGAACCTGAGAAACTTCTGCACAAGCAAAAGTATTATATCTAGTATAAGAAGGGGTCACCTGGGGGAAAATCTTTTCATTTAGTATCTCTGATAAGAGTTTGATAGTTAAGTAACACACAGCTGAGAAATAAATAAGTCCAAAAGCCATTTCCCAACAGCAGTTAGAAGATATAAACAGATTGTAAACGAAGAAAGGCAAACTTTAACAAGCATATAAAAATTTTTTTAATTCACCAATATTAAGAGAAATCCAAATGAAAACAATTTTGAGGTCTTACCTTACAAACAGAAAATTCCCAACAGAAGCTGGGAATACTAAACACTGGGGCTGTTGTGGAAAGAAGGGTATACTGGTATGTTGCTAGTAGAATGGTCAATTACCACGATTATAGTGGAAATTAATTTGGATTTATTCAAATAAAGTAACTAAAAAGCCCAAATCTCAGAAATGGGTATATACTGCTAAGAATATAACCTCAAACAGATCAATGACAATAAGAAAGGCTTCATATACATCAAAATATTTTTAGTAGCTCTTTTCGTGGTAGCATAGAACTGTAAAAAGGAGATTTCCACAGAGTGGAGAATGGCTAAATCAATCATGGTTAAAAAAATCAATTGGAATATTATTGTGCTTTAAGAAATTATAAACATGATTATGCAGAGAATTTTGGCTGATCAGAAGTTCTTAATATGGATCAATGAGTTATTTAAAAATAATATTTTATCCACCCTGTTATAGATAAAATAATTTTATATTTGTTTTTTAAAAGTTTCGAGTTCATGGGAAATAAGATATACAGGCAATGGGGTATAGAAATCCATCTTGCCCTACAAGAAAGTAAGGGGCAATGAAGGGGATTTAGGGAAAGCAGATTGGGGAAAGGGATATTCAGCATGCTTGCCATCTTGGGGTGGGAGGTAGGGGAGAGACAGGAAGAAAATTTGTAATTCAAAATCTTATGGAAATGAATGTAGAAAACTAAAATATAAATAAATTAATTTTAAAAAGTTTTGAGTCCAAATTCTACCCCTCCCTCCTTCCATTCTATCGTCCCTGAGATCGTAATCAATCTGATATAGATTATTTAATCTATATCATTTGTGTACAATCATTTAAAACATATTAATATTAGTAATAAAAAATTTTTAATTCGTGGAATAAAACAAGCATTTCCATAACAGTATAATAAAAAAAGATTATTATGCATGAAACTGCAAATCTACCATGTACAACTTGCTATTTATTTCACATATACAGCAAAATTATCGTGTAATTAAAAATTATTTATTTTTAGTTTACAACATTCAGTTCCACAAGTTTTTGAGTCCCAAATTTTCTCCCCCTCACTCTCCTCCTCCCTCCCCATCCCCAGATGGCATTCAATCAGATACAGGTTCTACATATAGCTTCACATTAAACATATTTTAACAATAGTCAAGTTGTAAAGAAGAGCTGTCATAACAATTTTTGTACAAATAGGTTCTTCATCTGTCCTCTTTAAAAAAGTCTCTTTCAGGTAGAGACCTAGTAGTGGTATTGCTGGATCAAAGAGTTTTAGAGTCTTTTGGACATAGTTCCAGATTGCTCTCTATAATGGTTGGATCAGTTAAAACTTCCAGCATCAGCAAATTAGTGTCTCAGTTTTCCCACATCTCCTCCAACACTTATTTCCCCTTTTTGTCATACTAGTCAATCTGATAGGTGAGAGGTAGTGTCTCAGACTTGTTTTAATTTTCATTTCTCTAATCAATAGTGATTTAGAAGATTTTTATGTGACTATCAATGACTTTGATTTCTTTGAAAACTGCCTGTTCATATCCTTTAACCATTTATCAGTTGGGGAATGATTTATGTTCCTATAAATTTGACTCATTTCTCTATACATTTGAAAATGAGGCCTCTATCAGAAATACTTGCCGTAAAATTTTCCCAAGGTTTTTTGCTTTTCTTCTAATTTTGGTTGTATTGGTTTTATTTGTTCAAAAACTTTTAAATTTTATATAATCAAAATGATCCATTTTATATTTTATAATACTCTCTATGTCTTGTTTGGTCTTAAATTCTTCTCATTCATATATCCAACTACTCTCTGCTCTGCCACTTTGCTTATAGCATCACCCTTTGTGTCTAAATCATTCATGCAATTTGACCCCTTGTCTTAATATACTGGGTGAAATGTTGCTCTATGCATTGTTTTTGCTATTCTTTTTTCAATTTTTCTAGAAGTTTTTTTGTCAAATAATGAGTTTTTGTTCCCAAAACTTGCATCTCTGGATATATCAAACACTATGGTAGTTTACTACTGTGTATTGTTTACCTAATTTATTCCACTGATCCACTACTCTATAATCTAGTAGCAGATTGTTTTGGTAATTATCACTTCAAAATTAATTTTCAGATCTGGCAAATGTGGGCCACTTTTCTTCACAATTTTTTCCTGATTCCCATGATATTCTGGACTTTTTTCTTCCAGATGAATTTTGTTATTATTTTTCAAACCCTATAAAATAATTTTTGGTAGTTTGTTTGATATGGTACTGTATAGGTAGATTAATTATATTAATATTTTTCTAATAGTTTATATCTGACTTTGAAAAATATTTACAGAAATGTTTTAAAATATTTTGAAAACCACATTTTAATATGATGTTTTCTTTATAATTCTACATATTTGTTTTTTACTTTTAAAAACATTATTATGAAAAGGGATTCATAGATTTTTGCCAGATGTGTACATGACACAAGAAAAAATTAAAAACTCCTGACTTACATGAAATGATGAAAAGCCAAATAAGTAGAGCCAGAAAAACAGTACATTATTATGATAACAATGATTTCAATAGAAAGAACAACCAAAACCAATAAAAATGAAATGCTATGAAATTAGACAAAATGCTATGCTCAAAAGAAATGAGATATTTTCTCACTTTCTTTATCCCTACTTTCTTCTTTTCCCTCCATTTTCTTTCCTTCATAGAGGTTGGACTACATGGTTGTGGATCACTGATGGGTCAGTTTTTTAATGTGCTGATTTGCTTTTTGAATTAAAAAAATTTCTTAAAAAATTCAGTAAGGGGAAGTAGGGCACAAAAGAGGAAAGCTAGTCAATGTTAAAATAAAACACATAAATAAAATCTATTTTTAAAAAAGTTGTATTCTATTCTTCCATTTTACAAATGAGAAAACTAAGGGTAATAAAGATGAAATAATTTGTTCCCTTTTACATAAGTAGCAGGTTTTGAAAGGTGGCTTTTGAACTAGTGACCTCTGACTCCAATCAATTAATCAACTTTTACCTATAATTTGTTAAATTATTTATTTATTTATTTTCAGTTTTCACCATTCACTTCCATAAGATTGTGAGTTCTAAATTTTCTTGCCATCCCTCCCCTCCCTCACCCCAAATACAGCATACAATTTGAAATAAGCTTTACATATGTATATTCATATTAAAGAGAGAAACCACAAGAAAGAATAAACAAAATAAAAGGAGACACAGAGAGACAGACAGACAGACAGAGACAGAGAGAGACAGAAAGAGAGAGAGAGCAAATAGTATGCATGGATCTGCATTTAGACTCCATAGTTCTTTTTCTGGATGTGGATAACATTTTCCATCATGAGTCATCAGTGTTGTCTTAGATCCTTGCATTGCTAAGCATAGATAAGTCTACCAAAGTTATCACACAATGTAGTTATTGTGTAAAATGTTCTGCTTCTGCTCACTTCACTCTGATTCAGTTCATATAAGTCTTACCAGGTTTTTCTCAAGTCCATCTGCTCATCATCCCAAATGGAACAATATTATTCCATTACATTCATATAGCATGAATTGTTCAGTCATTCCCCAATTGATGGGCATTCCCTTGGTTTCCAGTTCTTGACCTTCAAAAAAGAGCTGCTTATGAATATTTTTGTACATGTGGCTCCTTTTCCTGTTTTATGATAAATTTTTTTGGGATACAGACCTAGTAGTGGTATTGCTGGGTCAAAGGGTATGCACAGTTTTATTGCCCTTTAGGCATAGTTTCAAATTGCTCTCCAGAATGGTTGTATCAGTTCACAACTCTACCAACAGTGCATTAGTGATCCAATTATACCACATCTTCTCCAACATTTATCATTTTCCTGTTTTGCCATGTTAGCCAGTCTTATAGGTGTGATGTGGTAGCTAAGAATTATTTTGATTTGCATTTCTCTAATCAATAGTGATTTAGCACTTTTTTTTAAAGCAATTGGGGTTAAGTAACTTGCTCATGGTTACATGGCCAGGTGTTTCTGGGTGGGTGCTAAGTGTCTGAGCCCAGATTTGATCCGCAGGTCACTGGGGCCAGTGCTCTTACTTGCTGTGCTACCTGGCTGCCCCGATTTAGTACATTTTATATGACTACAGATAGCTTTAATTTATTCATCTGAAAACTTCCCTTTTATATACTTTAATCATTTACCAATTGGGGAATGACTTATATAATTACAAATTTGACTCAGTTCTCTCTATATTTTAGAGTTGAAGCCTTTATCAGAGACTTGGGTTGTAAAAATAGTTTCCCAGTTTTCTGTTTCCCTTCTAATCTTGGTTGTGTTTGTGTGAAAAAAAAAATTGAGTTTGAGTCAGCTAGGTGGTTCAATGAATAGAGCAACAGCCCTAGAGTCAGGAAGACCTGAGTTCAAATGTGGTCTCAGACATTTGATACTTACTAGCTGTGTGATGTTGGGCAGATCACTTAACCCCAATTGCCTTTCCTTTCCTTTCCAAAAAAAAAAAACCCCTTTTCAATTCTATGTAATCAAAATTATCCATTTTGCATGGATATCTTTAGTTTGGTCATAAATGCTTCTATTCTCCAGAAATCTGACAGGTAAATTATTTCTTGCTCTCCCAGTTTGCTTATAGTATCACCACTTATATCTCAATCATGTACCCATTTTGACTTTATCTGGGTATACAGTGTAAGATGATGGTCTATGCCTAGTTTCTGCCATTATATTTTCCAGTTTTCCCAGTAGTTTTTGTCAAATAGTGAGTTCTTATCCTAGAAGTTGGAGTCTTTGGGTTTACCAAACAATAGATTGCTATAATCATTGACTACTGTGTCTTGTGTATCTAACCTATTCCACTGATCCACCACACTTTTTTTCTTTCTTTTTTTGGTCTATTAATTTGTTTATTTACTTTGAGTTTACAAGATTCAGTTCCCCAGTTCTTCGAGTTTCAAATTTTCTCCCCCTACCTCCCTTACCCCTCCTCCCAGGGCAGCATACAATCAGGTGTAGGATCTGCAGATACTTTCACATTAGACATTGTTCAGGTTATAAAGAAGGATCATATCAGATGGAATGAATAATGGGAAAGGAAAGCAAACCAAACAAGAAAAAGGAATAGAGCAGGTAATTTGCTTCAATCTGCATTTAAACTCTGTTCTTTCTGGTTCTTTCTCTGAATGTAGACATCTCTCTCCATCATTAGTCTTTTGGAGCTTACTTATAGCCCTGAATTTCTGAGAAGAGTCCAGTCTATCAAAGTTGGTCATCACACATATGTTGCATCTGTAATTGTGTACAAATTTTTCCTGGTTCTGCTCTTCTTACTCAGCATCAATTTGTATAAACCTCTCGAGGTAGATATGAAGTCAATCTGCTCTTCGTTTCTTATGGAGCAATAGTATTCTATTACATTCATATACCATAACTTGTTTAGCCATTCCCCAATTGATGGGCATCCCCTTAATATCCAATTCTTTGCTGCCACAAAAAGAGCTGCTATAAATATTTTTGTACATGTGGGACTTCCCCCTGCTTCTGTGATCTCTTTGGGATACAACCCTAGAAGTGGTATTGTTACTTATAGCCCTTTGGGCATAGATTCATATTGCTTTTCAGAATGGTTGAATAAGTTCAGAACTCCACCAACAATACATTAGTGTTCCAATTTTTCCACATCCTCTCCAGCATTTGTCATTTTCCTATTTTGTCATCTTAGCCAATCTGACTGGTGAGATGTGGTACCTCAGAGTTGTTTTGATTTTCATTTCTCTAATTAATAGTGATTGAGAGCATTTCTCACATCCTTATAGATATCTTTAATTTCTTCCTCTGAGAACTGTCTTTTCATATACTTTGACCATTTATCAATTGGGAAATGACTTGTATTCTTACAGATTTGACTAAATTCTCTGTATATTTTAGAAATTAGGCCTGTATCAGAGACACTGGTTAGAAAAATTATTTCCAAATTTCCACTTCCCTCTTAATCTTGGTTACATTGGCTTTGTTTGTACAGAAGTTTTTCAGTTTCATGTAATCAAAGTTATCCATTTTGCATTTTATATTGCTCTCTAATACTTGTTTTGTCATGAAATCTTCCCCTCTCCATAAATCTGACAGGTAAACTATTCCTTGCTTTCCCAGATTGCTTACAGTATCATTCTTTATACCTAGATAACACACCCATTTAGACTTAATTTTGGTATACGGTGTTAGATAATGGTCTATGCTCAGTTTCTTCCATACTACATTACAGTTTTATCAGCAGTTTTTGTCAAATAGTGAGTTCTTATCCCAAAACTGGGGTCTTTGGGTTTATCAAAGAATAGATTATTATAGTCATTGACTGCTGAGTCTCGTGTACCCAATCTATTCCATTGATCCACTGCTCTATTTCTCAGCAAGTACCAAGTAGTTTTGATGACTGCTGCTTTATAATACAGATTAAAATCTGGTATAGCTAGGCCAACTTCCCTAGCATTTCTTTTCATTAAAACCTTTGATATTCTAGACCTTTTGTTCTTCCAAATGAATTTTGTTATTCTTTTTTCTAGGTCTATAAAGTAATTTTTTGGTAAATTGATTGGTTTGGCACTAAATATGTAATTTAATTTAGGTAAAATTGTAATTTTTATTATAATAACTCAATCCAGCCATGAGCAATTGATGTTTTTCCAATTAGTTAGATCTGACTTCATTTGCGTGAAAAGTGTTTTTTAGTTTTGTTCCTGGGTATGTTTTGGCAGGCAGATTCCCAAATATTTTATAATGTCTACAGTAACTTTAAATGGGATTTCTCTTTCTGTCTCTTGCTGTTGGGTTTCATTAGGAATATACAGGAATGCTGAGCATTTATGTGGGTTTATTTTATAACCTTCAACTTTGCCAAATTTATTTATTGTCTCAAGTAGTTTTTTTACTTGATTCTTTGGGATTCACTAAGTATATCATCATATCATCTGCAAAGAGTTATAATTTGGTCTCTTTGCCTAATTTTATTCCTTTGATTTCTTTTTCTTCTCTAATTGCTACTGCTAACATATGTAGTACCAGACTTAATAAGAGGGGTGATAGTGGACACCCTTGTTTCACACCTGATCTTATTGGAAATGCCTCTAGCTTATCCCCATTATATATAATACTTGCTGATGGTTTTTTTAATAGATGCTACTTATTATTTTAAGGAAAATTCCATTTATTCCTATGCTTTCTAGTGTTTTTAATAGGAAAGGATGTTGCATTTTGTCAAAAGCCTTTTCTGCATCTATTGAGATAATCCTGTGGTTTCTTCAGTTTTATTGTTGATATGAACAATTATACTGATGATTTTCCTAATATTGAACCATCCTTGCATTCTTGGAATAAATCCTACCTGATCAAAGTGTATTATTCTTGAGATAAGTTGCTGTAGTCTTTTTGCTAATATTTTATTAAAATTTTTTGCATCTAGTTTCATGAGGGAAATTGGTCTATAATTTTCTTTCTCTATTTTGTCTCTTCCTGACTTAGGTATCAATACCATGTTTGTGTCATAAAAAGAATTTGGCAGGACTCCTTCTTCACTAATTTTCCCAAACAGTTTTTAGAATATTAGAATCAATTGTTCTTTAAATGTTTGATAGAATTCTCTAGAAAATCCATTTGACCCTGGAAATTTTTTCCTAGGGAGTTCCTTGATAGCTTGTTCAATTTCTTTTTCTGAGATGGGGTTATTTAAGTAATTTACTTCCTCTTCAGTTAATCTGTACAGCTAATATTTTTTGTAAATATTCATCTGTTTCACTAAGATTGTCAAATTTATGTGCATATAATTTGGCAAAATAATTCCTAATTATTGTTTTAATTTCCTCTTCTTTGGAGGTAGATGCACTCTTTTCATTTTTGATGCTCATAATTTGTTTTTCTTCTTTCTTTTATTATCATATTGGCTAAGGGTCTATCAATTTTATTGCTTTTTTCATAAAACCAGCTCTTAGTTTTATTTATTAATTCAATAGTTTTCTTAATTTCAAATTTATTAATCTCTTCTTTGGTTTTCATTATTTCTAATTTAGTATTAGTTGCAGATTTTCAATTTGTTCTTTTTCTAGCTTTTTCAATTGCATGCCCAATTCATTGACCTCCCTTTTCTCTAATTTATTCATGTATGCACTCAGGGATATAAGACTCCCCTTAAATACTGCCTTTGCTGCATCCCACAAATTTTGGTATGTTGTCTCATTATTGTCATTCTTTTGAATGAAGTTGCTGATTGTTTCTATGATTTCTTGTTTTACCCACAGATTCTGTAGGATTAAATTGTTCAGTTTCCAATTAGTTTTTAGTCTATCATTCCATGGTCCTTTATTGCATATGACTTTTATTGCATCATGATCTGAGAATTATGCATTTAATATTTCTTCCTTTCTGTACTTAATTGTGAGGTTTTTATGTCCTAGCACAAGGTCAGTTTTTGTGTATGTGCCATGTACTGGTGAAAGGAAGGTATATTCCTTTTTATCCCCATTCAGTTTTTTCTAGAGATCTATCATACCTACCTTCTCTAAAATTCTATTCACCTCCTTAACTTCTTTCTTGTTTATTTTGAGGATGGATTTATCAAGTTCAGAGAGGGGGAGATTAAAGTCCCCCACTAGTATAGTTTTGCTATCTATTTCTTCCTCTAATTCTCTTACCTTCTCCTCTAGGAATTTAGATGCTATACCACTTGGTGCATATATGTTAAGTAATGATATTGCTTCATACTCAATGGTGCCTTTTTAGCAGGATATAGTTTCCTTCCTTATCTCTTTTAATTAGATCAATTTTTGCTTTTGCTTTATCTGAGATAAGAATTGCTACCCCTGCTTTTTTTACTTTAGCTGAGGCATGATATATTTTATTCCAGCCTTTTACCTTTACTCTGTGTGTATCCCTCTGTTTCAGTTGTGTTTCCTGTAAACAGCATATTGTAAGATTATGGTTTTTAATCCATTCTTCTATTTGCCTCTGTTTTATGGGAGAATTCATTCCATTCACATTCAGAGTTATGATTACTATCTGTCTCTTTCCCTCCATCCTATTCCCTCCCCTCTTTATGCTTATATTTTTCTCCCCTTCTCCCTTCCCCTCCTTAAGAGGTTTTCTTTTGACCACCTGCTCCCTCAGTATTCCCTTCTTATCAGCCCTCTCCCTTTTCATTCCCTTCCCCCTTACTTCATCCCTCCCTTCTAACCCCCTCACCCTTCATAGACCTTCCCCTTCCTACTGCCTGTAGGATATTTTTATACTTAATGTAGTATGTCATTTCTTCTTCACACCATGTTTGACAGGAACAAATCTCATGCAAAGCTCCTCTCCCTCCCCTATTTCCCTCTATTATGATATGTTTTGTGTCTCTTCTCAATAGTGTCCTCTTCTTAACTGGTTGTGTTATTCCCTCCTTACACCAGAACTAATGAGGGAAAAGTTCATATAATGCTCATCTCCATCCCTTCTTTTCCTCTGCTATATTGTATTTATGCCTCTTTGTGTGGCATAATTTGCCTGTTTCCACTTCATTCTTTCCTCTTCTTACATTGCAGTCACTTTGTAGTCCTTAATAAGGTTTTTTTCTTTGTCATTTTGTGTAATTTATACTCATACCCTCTACTTGTCTATAAACAGTTTGCTCTTATTAAATAATAGGGTGTGTGTGTGTGTGTTTTCTTTGTTTACCTTTCTATGTCTCTCTTGTGTCTTATAATTGGAGGTTGATTTTTCCATTGAGCTCTGGCCTTTTCATCATGAAGGTCTGGAAATTCATTATATTATTGAATGACCATCTTCTTGCCTGGAAGAATATGTTCAGTTTTGCTTGGTAGGTGATCCTTGGTTGTAACCTGAGCTCTTTTACCTGGCAAAAAATTATATTCCATTTCCTGTAATCTTTCAATGTAGAGGCTGCCAGATCCTATGTTATCCTCACTGTGGTTCTGTGATAATTGAATTGTTTCTTTCTGGCTGCTTTTAGTATTTTCTCCTGTACGTGGTAGTTCTGGAGTTTGGCCATTTGGCCACAACATTTCATGGACTTTACAATTTGGGATCTCTTTCAGGAGTGACTGGTGGATTCTCTCAATTTCTATTTTATCCTCTGGTTCTAGTATCTCAGGGCAGTTTTCCTTGATGACCTCTTGGAAGATGTTGTCCAGGCTCATTTTTTCATCATGATTTTCTGGTAGGGCTATGATTCTCAGATTATCTCTCCTGGATCTGTTTTCCAGGTCAGTTATTTTTCCATTGAGATATTTTACCTCTTATTCTAATTTTCATTCTTGATGTTTTGTTTGACTAATTTTTGATTCCGCATAGACTTATTTGCTTCAATTTGGTCGATTCTAATTTTTAGCAAAATATTTTCCTTAGTTTTTGGAGCTCCTTTTCCATATCATACATTTTTCTTTGTAAGGAGTTGTTTTCTTCATTGTAATGTTTTTCTAAATTTGCAATTTTGATCTTAAAAGAATTATTAATTTTATCTTCTATCTCTCTAATTTGTTTTTCAAAGTTCCTTTTGAGCTCATCTAAGAATGCTTTCTGTTCTTGAGACCAGTTCCCTGTTGAGGCTTCAGTTGTGGGTGTGTAGTAAACACTGTCTCCCTCTGAATTTGGTTCCTCCCTCTCACAATAGTAGGACTCCAGGGTTTTTGTCTTTGCAGTCTGTTTTCTACACATTTCCAGGCAGAGCCCTAGCCATGTCCTTCCTCTAGGATTCCCAAGTCTTTACTGTTTAAGGTTTTGCCCTGGGGCAATAATTATTATGTTTTCAGGGTCATAGGGGGGCATATTGGAACAGCTGGGGTTCACTCTGATATCCTGGTCCCTGGAGGTCCAGGTAGGAGCTTTTTAAATTTATGGGCTATGGATTGGTAGTCCCAGGAGTAGTTGCTGCCCCGGCTAGGGGCCCTGCATTTTGTCCTTACCCTGCTCTGTCCAGTCCCAACCCTGTGGTGATAGGCCTGGCAAAGGCCCTTGTGGTTCGTAGGTCAACTTGCCACCACGAGTGATCAGGCTAAGTCCAGGTCTCTGTCTTCCCATCACACTATTTTTTAACCAATACCAAATAATTTTTATGATTACTGCTTTACAATACAATTTAAAATCTGAAATGGCTAGGCCACGTTCCCTTGCATTTCTTTTAATTAATTCTCTTCATATTCTGGAACATTTTTTCCAGATGAATTTTGTTATTTTTTCTAGCTCTATAAAATAATTTTTGGTACTTTAGTTGGTATGGCACTGAGTAAGTAAATTAGTCACTTTTTTGTATTATTTAGGGCTACCCATGAACAACTGATGTTTTTCCAATTATTCAGTTCTGACTTTATCTATGTAAAAAGTATTTTGTAATTGTGTTCATATGGTTTCTGGGTTTGTCTTGGCAGGTAGACTCCCAAATATTTTATAATATCCACAGTAACTTCAAATGGAATTTCTCTTCCTATCCCTTGCTATATTAAGCTTTGTTAGTAATATATAGAAATGCCAATAATTTGTGTGGGTTTATTTAATATCCTGCAACTTGTCTAAAGCTGTTTATTATTTCAAGAAGTTTTTTACTTGTTTCTTTAGGATTCTCTAAGAATCAGATCATTTGTGAAAGGGTAATAGTTTTGTTTCTTTAATTAATTTAAGGAAATTGTTCTTATAGGAAAAGGCATCATTTTACTTTTTGATATGCCATGTTAACTTCATTAAAATCTTGAACCAGTTGAATATATATTTGTTGTTGTTGTTGTTGGTGTGTGTGTATTATAAAACCTGTAGTTTTAAGATTTGAGTTCATGTCCTTTGACTCCAAATCCACTGCTTTTTCCACCATATTACATGTTTGGAGAGTAGGATCAGAGTTCTAATCATTGACACTTGGAAGAACAACTTCCTCAGCTTCTGAGTCTAACTAGACTGTGGAAATGAATAAATAGAAAAGACCACATGGCACCATTTTATGTAGCTAGCATTTGAGAAGGGGAAAAAAAGCTGTGCTTCTGAAATACATGCAAAAAAGAACACAAATAGAGAAATAAAATCTTCTCCAAAAAGGCAAGTGGGTGTTGTTACCAGATTTTAATTAAATATATTCCTTTGAAAATCTTTGAATCTATAGAAAATATAAATGAAGTTGCAGAAAACTAATCTTTTCATTTTTTATCCTTTCCCTTTCTTTAACTCTTTATCTTTCCTTTATTTCATTTCTTTATATTTATTTTTTCCTTCCTCACTGTGTTTCTTTTTTTCCTTCCTTCCTTCCTTCTTTCCTTCCTTTTTTCTTCATTCCTTAAAGGTATAATAAGCAAAACATGGAAAAACCACAGGGAAAAGACAATAAAATTTCTTGACACTGGATTTTCAATCTGAATAAAAAAGAAAGTTCAAGTTCTGCTACAAAACATCAAAGACTAGATAACTAAGTAGAAAGAATAAAAATGAGGATTAGAAGGGTTTGATTTCCTGAACTGGAAAGTAAGTTGAAGCCTTCTGCCACTGAAGAGGCTCAGAAAAGAGAATAAAATCATAAAAACGAAAAGCTCTAGTCACAATGAAGAAGAGATAATTCTTATAAAATTTGAGACCATCAACCAAAAAAAAAAACCAAAAAGAAACTTATTGGCTAATTCACCCTTTTGCCAACCTTCTTTATTTTCAGTCCTACCTCAACATACACACTTAAGAATTTATCTTGGGTAAGGGAGTTGAATTCATTTGATTGAGTTAAGTATCAATTTGTGGCATTTATAAGCTATATCAAAATCTTTCATTTTTCTTTGAGTTGCTGTTCTAGTATTAAGGTCAGCAGGCTTTATGCAGTCTCTAGCATATTCTGTGGCTCTCATATATCCTAGAAAGTTTTTGAAGGTTTAGTAACAAGAGTGAAGGGTTGGGGATAGCAGAAACCTTATCCTTTGTGAAGATCTTATTTCTACTGTAGGCCAGCTTTTGAAAAGGCTTTATATATGTGCTAATGCAGGGGAGGGGAAAAAAGACTTTTCTTATTTAGCACCCTAACTGCAGGGTGCCTAAAATTGTGTCTGCTACTCAAAGGAATTGTTGAATTAAATATTTTGACTTGAATTTCATAACTTGTCACAATGATCTGGCAGTATAGTGGTGGGTTGCTAAGAATGGGATTAATTATCTTTGTCTTTTTTGTGTATTTAAATTTCTCTCCCTTTCCTTAGAAAGAGGTGATATGATCGCTTACATCTAATATGCCCTTGCAGAGCTTTCCACACCAATTAGAAAGGTCTTTGTTATGACACTCTCTGATAGAGTGTTATGACACTCTCTGATAGAAAGCCATTGTCCCATGTAAGCAGAAACTTCAAAATCACTAAGATTCTTGGGTGTGCTATATACCCTTTTAGGAAGGAAGATGTAAGCTGAAATGTTCCAGTGTAAAGCTAACTTATGTACAGTCTTCAGGACTTACCAAAGCCTCCTCTCCATCATTTTCTCACTCTGTTTCCATCCTTTTTGTGAAGTAGGGAATGGGTACATATTAAATTTTGTGCTTTTAACTCAAATTAGAGCACTTAGGAGCTCTAACTCTCAAAACTCTTGTTTCTGAAGGGCAAAAGTGCACCTGTAGAAACAACCAGAAACAGAAACAAAAACTCCTTCCTGAATGCTGTCATTGATTTTTACTAGGAAAGGCTGACCAGTGCAAATATAAATGGTACTATTATTTACTGAAATTTTAATTTTGAACATTTTTTACCTTTAACTCTGTTTCAACTGTTGGAAAGTCTTGGAAGAGGTTCATATCCTATTTCCTTTTTTGGAAAATGGGTAGAAGCTTAAACTTTGGATATTATAAGAAGAGTATAGTATTTCTTGGAGGAGAAAACAACTATTAGTCAGAGGATGAATCTTCTGACTTGATTGGCTAGAAGACACAGAGACAGAGGGAATTGTTTGGACACAGCAATGTTGAGTGGCCTATTCATCAGTCCTAAAATGGTTTCTCATTTGTTTCAAAATCCTGGTAAAATGAACAATAGTTATGTTACTGTTGCTTCTTGCTATTACTCTTTGTGTTTAGCATTTCTTGGAATGTAAAGGTAATAAAAAGCTACCTCATACCCAATTTACCTTATTCATTGTGTGTCTTTCTTTCTTTCTTTTTTTTTTGCCTTTTTTGGGAGGGCAATTGGGGTTAAGTGACTTGCCCAAGGTCACATGGCTAGCTAAGTGTTAAGTGTCTGAGGTTGGATTTGAATTCAGGTCCTCCTGACTCCAGGGCCGGTGCTCTATTCACTGTGCCACTCAGCCTCCCCCATTGCATGTCTTTCTGTTCTTCCACATTGAAGAGACCCGAGATGTGAGTCAAATATAAAACTTAAGTAATTGTTACCAGGGTTCCAGTGTATGGGAATGAAAGGCCAAAGAGTGTGAGAAAAGGATCCTCTAGGATGGAACTTGTGCATCTTCCTCTGTCAAGAACAGAGGGGCCTTTTAATATGTAGGGAGTGTGTAAAATTATTTTTAGAAGACTTAGAAAATTATTTTTATCATCGACTTCAAAATCCTTACCAAACAGAATTATAACTAGAGATACCAAAACAAAACAAACAAATAAACAAAAAAGAGCAATTTTAGTTAACTTAGTGTCTATCTAGCTTTAGGTTAAGTACTTAAGACTATCACCTTCCTTTTTGCTGACATTAATCTTAACTATTGTCTCAAAGGTTGTTTCTCACTCTTTTGTCTATCGATGCCAAATTTTCTGCATATCTAGACCTTGTAATTCATTCCCAGACTCCCTAAACTCTTAGATTCCCTGATAGCTAGATAGCTCACTTCCTTAACTTTTTAAAATTCACAAGGTCACAAATTTATAAATATAAATATAAAGAAGATTAATCTTCTTCACCTAAAATAAAAGAACAAATGCTAGTAAAGGATCAAACTCCATTTTCATGGTGTGTCATATGGTTCTCAGAATGGGAGGGGTTAATGGTTTTCTACTTATAGCACAGTTTCTTACCAGACACCATCAATGACAGAATCAAACCAAGAGCAGAGAAACCATAAAAGATAGAAGCTAGAAACAATGCCCAAGACTCTGATTGGCTGAGGCCTTTAGAAGGCACCTCTCCCTCCCAGTTCCAGTAACATTCCAACCTGTAAAGGTGAACCATGTGTTTAGAAGACCAAGACAAATTACTGAATATTTATATCTCCGAATATCTATATTTCCAAATATCTCCAAATGCAAAAGAATATCTCCAAAATCACTCCAAGTCACTTGTATTACATGCTGTCATGACTCTGGAAAATAGGCTTCCCAGCCTCTTTCACATGTGGGGTTAGATTGTACTGGACTATATGCCAGAGCCTCTTACCTATGAAAGAAAAAATCTAGGATCAGGGTAAGGCTAGGGGAAGAAGAAGGTTAGTGAAGTGGAAACAGAGTTTCACTTATAGATTATGAGTGTTAGGCAAATTCTCTTTTTCAACCACCTTATATTTAAAGGAGACTGAGACAAAGTAAGAAAAAATACAAAAGGATAAGATGGAGTGAAATATATAATTTATAATTATTCATAATTATAACTGTGAATATAAATGATTAAATCATTCATAAAACAGAAGAGGATGGCAGGATAGGAAAGCAGAATCCAGTAACCTATTTTTAAAATGAGAAGCACACTTAAAACAAAGATTCGCATAGCATAAAACGAGTGTTTGGAGCAGAATCTATCACCCTTCAGGTGAAATTAAAAAAAATCAGAAATAGCAATCATGATTTCCATTAGAGCCAATGTAAGAATAGATGTGATAAAAAGATACAAGAAGGGGAACTACACTGTGCTTAAAGACAACATAGATAATGAATCAATATCAATACTTAATATATATGAACTAAATAACATGGCATTTAAATTATTTTTTTTCATTTAAATTCTTAGAAGAGAAGTTAAGTTATAGTAAGAAATAGACATTATGGAAGGCTTCAACATACCCCTTTTCAAAGCTAGACAAATCTAATGAAAAGGTAAATGAGAAAGAAGCTAATGACCTGAATAGAAATTTAGCTCAATTAGATATGGTAAATATATGGCAGTTGTTAAAAATGAATAGAAAGGAGTTTATTTCTCAGGCAACCATGGTATCTACAAAAATTAACCCTGTATTGGGGCATAAAGACATCTCTCATAAGAAAATAGATAAGCAAGAATTCTAAATACCTCTTATTTACTTGTAATGATGCAATAAAATTATATTCAATAAAGGGTATCTGAAGAATGGCTAAAACTTATTTAGACACTTCCAGGTCAGCCACAAGATTCCAGCAATAAAATGGAAGACTAGGTATATTTTCTAAACACCACAACCTCTCAAACTTCTTCAACATAGAAATTATGCACCAAAGACAAAGCAACTTTTATTACTTCTATCATCTAGGACACACAGAATCCAAAATAAGGTAACCACTCTCCTCCAAAAAAGGGCCAGGAATTGAAACTTGCTTACCATGAGTTTAGCATGCTTCCCCTATCCCCAAGCTATCAGCAGTGAGGCTAAACTAGGACACAGCACAGACTTACAACTGACTCTTATAACTTGGCTCTCCTCTTCTTCTTTTCAGTGCCATGGAGACCCTGATTCCAGGCTGTACAAATTTTTCCCTGGCTCAGGTAGACAGCTAGGTGGCCATAGCATTTCAGGATCAAAAGCCTGTCACAACACTATAGCACCAGCAGAACCAAAACTAGACCAACAACCCCACAACATTAGTAGAACTGGAGCTGGATCCTATGTGTATATGGGGGGTTGTGCAGCATGCTACTTAGTCTAAAACAAAGAGTAAGACATCCACCTAGCACCAGTTTTGACCACCCAAAAGTCATTTGGGGCAGAGATCTAGGGTGGTAAACTGGGAATTGCCTAGTGTTGGAGGAGGCTGAGATGTTTCATCCATCCTCCAAGGAAAACACAATCAGATGAGTCAGAAATAGATTGATAGGGGACAATAATGAGGGAAAAATATTGAAATTATCAAGGATCTGAGGAAGAAGAAAACTCTAAGATCTTGAACACCAATAGGAAAAAGAAGCACAACCAAAGAAAATATGATATTCTAGAACTAGTAAAGGAGATCAGATGTCCAGCACCAAATATGACAAAAAAAAATAATACTACAATATGTGATGAGACAGAGGATCTCGTGCATTTTGACAACATGGAAACACAACATGCTGTCCCTGAGTGATTCAAATGAGAAATGAAAATTATGAGAACAGAACTTACCATCTGTACTTCAAAAATAATGGGCAGAATAAAAAAGATGAAATCTACAATGACAAGGCTTACCATATAAACAAAAGAAAGATAATTGGGAATGCAGATACATAGAAATAAAAGACAATCTAGAAGAAGAGAAGCGAAAAATAACCAATAACAGAAGAAAATATGCTCATTGTGCAAACAAAACCTTTTTCTTTCAAGCACCATAGGTTTTAGGGAGTAGCATAATAGGACAAAAAAAATCTTAACACTAGAATGAAGGAAAAATAGAAGAGAAATAGCTAGAACTTCTAAAGATAGAAAATGAAATACTGATTGAAAGAATTCATAGGTGACCTCTAGGGGGAAAAAACCTCCAAAGCTGTAAGCTCCAAAACACATAGTGGTTAAATTTAACAATTCTATTCAGAAACAATAAGTTCTATAAGTTAACAGGAGAAATACCTTCAAATGCAAAAGAAGAAGAATTCAGATAATGCAAGATTATTCTGTACTCACTAGAAAACAGAAAAAGGAATAATGTGTTCAGAAAAGTAATAGAGCTCAGGATCTAGCTCAGAGTGACCTACCCTACAAATCTGAGCTTAACTAAACATGAAAAAAGATAGATGTTCAATCATAAAGAGGTATTTGAAACATTTCTAGAAAGAAAACCAGAACTTGAGATTATTTATTTCTCTAAACCCCTAAATAACAGAAATATAGGAGAATTGAATAAAGGCAACAGGCAAGGACAACAGCAGTAACAGAGAGACAATGGAGAGACCAGTAAGAGACTTCTTTCTAAATGTATACAAGTAGACAGGGGTTAAGGTGTAAATTGGGTAGAGGTAACATTGAAGAGGCAGGCATGGGCGTTATAGACAAAACCTGGTGATGCCATGCCTACAGATGAATAAATGTCTTTTTTTGTGAGACTACATTACAATATGGGAGTGTACATGAAAGGAGAAGAGAGGAGCCAGAGGATAGAAATGAGGAAGAGTGACAGATAGGATAAGGAAATAAAACCCCACAATCTGTTGTTTATAGGAAAACATTTAAAAAACAAAGACATAAAAAAATAAAACAGGGAATAAGAGAAATAATTCTATGCTACAAATGAATCCAAAGAAGCAGGAGCTGCAATCACTCTATCCGACAAAGCAAAAGTAAACACTCAAAAAATAAAAATGAAAAAACAAGGAAATCATATTATGTTGAAAAGAATGATAATCAATAAACCAATATCAGTAATAAACTTATACACTTCAGATGCTATAGCATCCAGATTGATTAAGGAAATACCTGAAGTACAAGAGGACATAGATAGTAACACCATAATGACAGGAAACTTCAATAACTCTCTCTCAGTTTTGGATAAGTCTAAGAGAAAAAAATTAATTAGAAACTAAATAACTCAGTCCTGAAGAATTGGTGAATCAAAGAACAAATCATAGAAACAATAGAAAAACTCTGCAAAAGTAAAGGCAATAGCCAAGTCTATTATCCAAGCAACCTTCATCTTGTAGGCTGAGTGATGATGGGGGCCACAGGGCTAAGGAGAACCCTTCCTTCAATTTGTGATTTTTAGAATTGTGTTACTTGTTTTGAAGAAATATTTTTTAGATTTATTGTGAATTACTTGATGTAATGATAGGATTTATTTCCTTATTGAATTTTTTTTTCTCTATCTCTGATTGATCTGTATGTATCCATAACTTTAGAAAGCATATTAGAGGAAAAAAGAATAATATATAAGAATTCCCATAACTTACGCTCACACTTGTGATTGGGTTATAAGAGGGTAGCAATTACCTACAGATCTAATAATAATTCTGTAGGTAGTAACTCCCATTAGAGTTCACAAGTCCCTAGTGGTGTGCTAATCCACAATTAGGCAGTAGATTCAATTAATTCTTAGCAAAGGTATTTGCTAAACTGGTATAGTGAAAAAGAGTAGCTAAAAACTTTGCCTATAAACCTGGTGCATACTCTCCTATAAATATACAAATCATTCCTGATGTGAGTGGCATTGGCAACAAGACACATATATAACACATATGCATGAAAAGAAAGGTAAATCACAACTCTTGGTTCTGTAGGACTTGGGAGTATTTTGTTTTTACTGTATTTTGTTCTCATCTTTGGCTTCTAGGATTTGCTCCTCCACTTAGCTGGAATCTAGATTGCTAGAGACTGAAGCTGCTTGGTCCTTTGGGTAACTATTTTTTGGTATCTTTGTCAGTCTGGATTGTGTGTCTCTGTTCCTCTCAGGATGGAGTGTCTCCTGATATTCTAATAGCTCTGATGATTTTTCTTACTAGGAGGAAAGGGTGGATAGAAACCCCATGAGGCTCTCTGGTAGAAGTTCAAAGGTGCCTCTTCTTCCACAAAACTCTTAAACTAGAAGTATTGGAATTTATCAAATTATTTAAAACTCAAAGTTAGCTTGTTTGCTCAGCCAATTACACTTTATTTCTTGACCTAGTACAGTAGTTTAATATCTAATAAAAGGATGATAGGGGCAGACATATCTTATTTACACATTAAAACCTCACCATCATTTTATGACTGCATCAATTGAACTTGGGAGAAGTCATATAAATACCCTCCCCCCATAAACTCAATTAAATATTTATTATCTGTAGGAACTCAGAGTGCTTTTGTAAAGCCCATATGGCACAGCTCACAAACAATCCAGAAATTAACATTATTCCACAAAGATACAGGCTCTTCATTATCTATGGACAGAGGAATTATACTCATTTCCAAATAGACAGTGGTATCATAAAACACAGAAACACCATTTTGCAAAATTTTTTTTAGGTCATTGCCTATCTTGGTTCTTTCAAAGACATTCATTCAATATTCTTCTCTTACAAAGTCTAACCTGGGATCAAGTAGAATATTGAATATTAAAATCAACTGTTTTGGGCCCAGGAGTTGTTTGGAAGGCATTTACCCTTTAGTTCTCCCTCTGCTTTGGACTCACATGCTCAGACAGTAGTAGAGGTAGAAGAAAAATTTCTCTAGGTCCTTATTCTGGGGAAACACAGTAAAGAAATAAGCATGTATCTGTAACATAGACAGTAAACAGAGAAACTTTTGCATTTTATAATTTCTGCTTCTGGAGAGTTGTCAAAAAAGAATGTCAGACTGATCACAAACTTGTTAAGTATTGGTAGTAAATCATAAAGTTCAATATGTAAATACATATAAATATAAATGTATATATATAAAGATACATATAAAGATATATATTGAACTTCATGATGATTTACTATCAATTGATAAGCTATATAAAGGTGCATATGTACATATCTAAAGAATTAAATATTATTCACAATTTGTAAACATTTTCTTGAGACTTTTCAGATGAGGTAATATAAGTAAAGTGATTTAAAACCTTAAACCACTACATAATTGATGTGATTAGTAATTTTTCTTCCTCAGAGAACTGGTAATACAATAATATAAGACATAAATTATAATACATTATATATGAGATACATTATTTCAAAGTAACATCAATAATATAAAATAATAATAACTTGCTTCTTTGTCCATTTCTCAACATATATATATATATATATCTTATAAGAACAATGGAAAAGAGACCTCTGAATTTTGTTTTCTGCCTTGTTTATTCTGATTGGTTAAATTCAGAATGAATAGAGAAGATTAACAAACTTGTGTTTTGAAACCTAGATATTTGGGAAGTTTAGAAAACTTTCTTTAAAAGCAAGTCATCCTTCATCTTTCTAAAATTGATGATAGCTAAGTAAATTGATGATACAAAGGATATAAAAACAAGTAGGAATAGTCAAGTAAAATATATTAAATCAGAATGGTTAATTTTGCCTTCTATGATTCTCTCTATTGTTTGGTCACAAACTGTTGCCATACATGAAAATGTAAAATATAATTTCTTCTGAGCTCCTACTTTAATTATTATGTGATCCATTTTTTTGTAAATGCTTTTACTACTAGGTGGTTTAAATGTTGGTCTATCCCTAGTTTCTGCCAGACTCATTTATAGTTTTCTCAGAATTTTTTTTGAATAAAGAGTCTTTATCCCAGTGTTGCTCAATTGTTTCAGTGGTGTCTGATTTTTCATGATCCATCTTGGGGTTTTCTTGACAAAGGTACTGGAGTAGTTTGCCATTTGCTTCTCCAACTCATTTTACAGGTGAGAAAACTGAGACAAACAGGGTTAAGTAACTTGTCAAAGGTCACACAATTAGTATCTGAGGCCAGATTTGAACTCAGGAAGAATTGTCTGCCTGACTCCAGGTCTGACACTCTATGTCCCACCTAGCTGCCCTATATTATCCCCATAGCTAGAGTAATTGGGTTGATCAAATACTAGGCTATTTGGTTTGTCTGTGAAAGTATGGTAGTATACTTAATCTGTTCCACTGATTGATCTTCTACTTGTTAACTAGCAAAATATTTGGATGATAATTGCTTTTTGGTATAGTTGGAAATTTGGTGTGGCTAACACATTTCTTCCCTCTTTTTATTTTTTGCTTTGACGATCTTGATATTTTTTCTTCCAGATGAATTTTGTTATTGTTTTTTCTAAACATGTAAAGTAATCCTTTGGTTCTTTGATTGGTATGGCCTTTAATGAGCAAATTAATTTGAGAGTATTGTTATTTTTATTATATTATCTTGGCTTACCCATGAGTAATTGATATTTCTCCAATTATTAAGATGTGTAATTATTTTTATAAAAATGTTTTATAGTTGTATTCATATAGTTTTTGTATGTATCTGGGCAAATATACCCTAAAATATTTTTTTCTATGCTTAGACATTTTTTTTTATTTTTTGAGGGCAATTGGGGTTAAGTGACTTGCCCAAGGTCACATGGCTAGTTTGTGTGTGTGTGTGTGTGTGTGTGTGTGTGTGTGTGTGTGTGTGTGCGCGCGCTAAGTGTCTGAGATTGGATTTGAACTCAGGTCCTCCTGACTCCAGGGCCGGTGCTCTATTCACTGCATCACCTAGCTGCCCCTACCCTAAAATATTTTAAAAGATCTATAGTTATTTTGAATGGAATATATCTTTTCCTGCTGGATTTTGTTCTTAATATGTAGATGTAATATTGATTTATGTGAATTAATTTTACATCTCGTAATTTTGCTAAAGTTATTGTTTCAATGAATGTTTAGCTGCCACTCTAGGTTTCTCTAAGTAAACTGTTATATCATCTGTAAGAGCAATACTCAGGTTTCCCTTTTGCCAATGATACTTTTCTTAATTTCTTTTTTTTGGTGAAAATTTTTATAATTTATTTTTCCAACTACATGTAAAATAAATTTTAAAATTCATTTAAAAAATTGAGATTCAAATTCTCTCTCCCTCCTATCCCTCCCCACCATTTGAGAAGGCAAACAGTTTAGTATAGATTATACACATGCAGTCTTGAAAAACGTACTCCCATATTGTTGTTTGTCCTTTGTGCTTGAAGAGGACCAAAATGACATCATGATGTTGAGATCGATGTATAGTGTGTCTGACTATGGTTGATAATACCAATACAAGCTCGGGAGACTCTATACAGGTTGGTCACAGATGGAGATGTCCCTAAATTTGTGCATCTCATGATTCTTTTGAGTGAATGCAATTCTACTTTGCTTATAGAGCATAGCACCTTCCATATAGCATGTGGAAACATGGGCAAGCCATTCTGGAAAATCCTGTGTCAGTTCCTCCCATATCTCACAATCAATACCATAGTTCTTCAGAGAAACCTTGAGAATTCTCTTGTATTGCTTCTTCTGACTACCATGTGAGTGCCTGCCTTGTGTGGATTCTCCATAAAATAGTTTTTTTAAGGCAAATGAGTGTTTGTTATGCAAACAATGTGGTCAGCCCATTGAAGTTGCATTCTCTGCAGTAGAGTTTGAGTGCTTAGCAGTTCAGTTTGAGTCTTGCCAGGTGATCTTCAGAATCTTTCTAAAATAATTCAAATGGAAGTGGTTTAGATTCAGTTTGATAGGCAGCCTAATTAGTACCTTTTGTCTCCCACACATTGTTTCCAAGCCTCCCAAATGCTGAACTAGCTCTGGTAATGTGTGCATCAATCTCATCATCTACATGGACATCTCTAGAAAGTGTACTGCTAAGGTAAGTGAACTTATCCATAGCATTGAAAATGTGTTCATTTGCTATAACCAACATATGGATGATGAGGTGCTAGCTGGTGGAGAACCTTTGTTTTCTTGGTGTTAATGGTTAGAACAAAATTATCATAAATTGCCAGAGAATTGATCTATATTTTGTTGCGTCTCAGCATCAGAGGTTGCACTGAGTGCACAATTATCTGCCAACAAAAAGTCACTTACCAACTGTTCTTCCACTTTAGTCTTGGTGTGTAATATTTCAACTTAAATTATTTGCCATCAATACAGTTAGTTGACCTTGATGCCATTTTCATTGTTGTTGAAGGTGTTTGACAACATCACTGAAAACATTATACTAAAAAGGATAGGAACAAGCACACAGCTCTGCTTCACTCCACTGGTTATTGGGAAAGCATGAGAGCACTGTCCACTATGCAAAACCTGTGCAAGCATGTTGTCATGAAATTGACATAAAACACTGATGAACTTCCCAGAGCAACTATATTTTTACATAATTTTCTGCAAGCCCTCACAACTGACAATATCAAAGACTTTAGTCAGATTTACAAATATTGTATACAAACCTCAGTTCTGTTCCTGGCATTTCTTTTGCTTTCTTAAAAAAAAATAATGTGCTTCCCTTTTATGCATTTTTTTCCTTAATAGTACTCTATTTTTTCCCAATTACATGTAAAATAGTTTTCAACAATAATTTTTATAAGATTTTGAGTTCAAATTTTTCCTTCCTCCCTCCCTTCCCTCGCCCTTTCAAAGACAGCAAGCAATCTGATATAGATTATACATGTACAATCATGTTAAACTTATTTCCACATTAGTCATGTTGTGAAAGAAGAATCAGAGGAAGCAGAGTCAAGATGGCAGAGTAGAAGCAGGACCTCCCCACCACTCTGGCTTCCACCTTCCCCAGTCTATGTAAAAGGGGGACTCTAAACAAACTTTGGAGCTGAAGAACCCACAAAATGATGCAGAGAAGCTAACCTCCCACTGAAGACAGCCCAGCAGGCCAGCAGGAATCACCAAGTGCAGTGCTCTGGAAGCCGAGCCCAGCCCCACTGGGAGGCTTTAGCCCCAGGGCGGGCCTGACCAGCCGCCAGCCAGAGGGACTCCAAATCAGCAACAGCTGTGGCTGTTTCCAGATTTATCAGCACATAGATGTGAAGGACAAAGTGAGAGGTCAGTGCAGTCTGGACTTTGGGACCCAGTAAGTGGGAGTGTGTGGCTTTTGCACTGGGGGCAAGAAGCTGCTGAGATGCCAGCACAGCCAGCCAGTGCCACATGGCAGCTTCAGCTCCTGGCCTGCAGAGTGTAGGGGGACCAAGCACCAGTCTGAGGGGTAATCACTCTTCCTTTAACCTTCTTGGATCTTGATTGCAGTCTAGAGTGGAGGTTCTGGGGTGTGTCTAGATTGCCAGAGTGTGTGGAGATCTCAGAGAGGGCACCCATTTAATGCCTCCAGCAGCTGAGAAAACCCCAGTGTTTGGGATGAAATCTCCCCTGTCTGGTGGCAGAGTCCTACTGTGGCAAACAGGGGTCCAGTGACTGAGGGGTGACATGACCAGGCAAAGGAAGCAAAGCAGACAGAAGATTCCAACATTAGATTCCTATTTTGGGGACAAAAAGGAGCAAAGAATGGAACAGGAGGAAGATAGTGAAGTCAGAACTCTTGCACCAAAAGCTTCAAAGGAAAATACAACCTGGTTATGGGCCATAGAGGACGTCAAGAAGCAGATAAAAGAAGTGAAGGAAAGATGGGGAAGAGAAATGAGAACAATGCAAGAAAATTATGAAAAGAGAGTCAACAGCCTGACTGAGGAAAATACTACCTTAAAAAAATAGACTAACTGAAATGGCAAAAGAGGATCAAAAAGGCAAGGAGGAGAAAAATGCCTTAAAAAGCCAAATTTGCCAGATGGAAAAAGAATCTCAAAAGCTCACTGAGGAGAATCATTCCTTCAGAATTAGATTTGAGCAAATGGAAGCTAGTGACTTTAGGAGAAATCAAGATGCTGTTAAACATATCCAAACAAATGAAAGAATAGAAGGCAATATGAAATATCTCATGGGAAAAACCACTGACCTGGAAAATAGATGCAGGAGAGATAATTTAAAAATTATTGGACTCCCTGAAAGCCATGATCAAAGAAATAACCTAGAAATCATCCTCCAGGAAGTTCTCAAAGAAAACTGTCCTGATGTTTTAGAACCAGAGCGCAAAATAGAGATTGAAAGAATCCACCAATCTCCTCCTGAAAAAGATCCCCAAAAGAAAACTCCTAGGAATATTATAGCCAGGTCCCAGAATTCCCAGATTAAGGAGAGAATATTACAAACAGCCAGGAAGAAACAATTTGAATATTGTGGAAACACAATCAGGATAACTCAGGTTCTGGCAGCTTCTACACTGAGGGATTGAAGGGCTTGGAATATGATATCCCGGAGGTCAAAGGAGCTGAGATTAAAACCAAGAGTCACCTACCCAGCAAAACTGAGTATCATGTTTCGGGGGAAAATATGGTCATTCAGTGGAATAGAGGACTTTCAAGAATTCTTGATGAAAAAACCAGAGTTGAATAGAAAATTTGACATTCAGATACAAGAAGCAAGAGAAGCATGAGAAGGTAAACAGGGAAAAGACATCATAAGGAACTTATCAAAGTTGA
>NW_027185735.1:6942555-7006588 GCF_028583685.1 Petaurus breviceps papuanus
TTTCAGGGGGAAAATATGGTCATTCAGTGGAATAGAGGACTTTCAAGAATTCTTGATGAAAAAACCAGAGTTGAATAGAAAATTTGACATTCAGATACAAGAAGCAAGAGAAGCATGAGAAGGTAAACAGGGAAAAGACATCATAAGGAACTTATCAAAGTTGAACTATTAACATTCCTACATGGAAATACAATAATTGTAACTTATGAAACCTTTCTCAGTAGTTGAAGGGAATAGAAATATATGTCTGTCAAAGCTGATCATTGCATAATGTTGCTCTTAGTATGTTCTTCTGGTTCTACTCACTTTATTCAGCTTCAGTTCATGTAAGATTTTTTAGGCTTCTCTGAATCTGCCTGCTCATCGTTTCTTATAGGACAATAGTCTTCCATTACATTTATATACCACAGTTTGTTCAGCCATTCTCCAATTGAAATGTATTCCCTTAATTTCCAATTCTTTGCCACCAGAAAAAAAAAAAGAGCTACGATAAATATTTTTGTATTGGGTCCTTTTCCCTTTTTTTATGATTTCTTTGGGTTACAGACCTAGTAGTGGTATTACTGGATCAAAGGGTATGCACAGTTTTATTGCCCTTTGGGCATAGTTCCAAATTGCTCTGCAGAATAGTTGGATCAGTTTACAACTCTGTCAACAGTGCATTAGTATTCCAATTTTCCCACATCTTCTTCAACATTTATCATTTTCTTATTTTATTATGTTAGCCAATATGATAAGTATGAGATGGTACTTCAGAATTGTTTTTATTTACATTTCTCTAATCAATAGTGATTTAGAGCATTTTTATATGACTATAGATAGTTTTAATTTCTTCATCTGAAAACTGCCTGATCATATCCTTTGACCATTTATCAAATGGTGAATTACTTGTTTTTTTAATATATTTGATTCAATTCTCTATAACAGAAACAATGGCAGTAAAAATTGTTTCCCAGTTTTCTGGTTTCCTTCTAATCTTGGATGCATTGGTTTTGTTTGTGCAAAACATTTTAATTTAATGTAATCAGAATTATCCATTTTGCATTTCATAGTGTTTTTTATCTCTTGTTTGGTCATAAATTCTTTTCTTTTCCATATATCCGACAGGTAAACTATTTCTTGTTCTCCTAATTTGCTTATAGTCTCACTTTTTCTGTCTAAATAATGTACCTATTTTGACTTTATCTTGGTATTGGGTGTGAGATGTTGGTCTATACCTAGTTTGAGTCCTATTGTTTTCCAGAAATTTTTGTCAGATAGTGAGTTCTTATCCCAGAAGTTGGAGTCTTTGGGTATATCAAACATATATAATTGTTTGCCACTGGGTACCTAAGCTGCTCCACTGATCTAGCACTCTTCTACTTAGCCAGTACCAAATAGTTTTGATGACTGCTGCTTTATAACATGGTTTTAGATCTGGCATGGCCAAGCCACCTTGTTTTGCATTTTTTTCATTAATTCCCTTGACATTCTTTGTCTTGGTTCTTCCAGATGAATTTTATCATTTTTTCTAGCTCTACAAAATAATTTTTTTGGTAATTTGATTACTACAGCACAGAATAAGTAAACTAATTTGGATAGAATTGTCATTTCAAAAATATTTACTTGGCCTACCCATGAGCAATTGATATTTTCTCAATTTTTTAGATCTGATTTTATTTATGTGAAAAGTGTTTAGTAATTATGCTAATATAGTTCCTGGGTTTGTTTTGGTAAGTACTCTCCTAAATATTTTATATTATCTAAGGTTGTTTTAAATGGAATTTCTCTTTCTGTCACTTGCTACTGGGCTTTTTTGGGAATATATAGAAATGCTAATATTTTATATGGGTTTATTTTATATGTTGCAACTTTGCTAATGTTGTCAATTTTCTGAGTAGTTTTTTTTAGCTGATTCTCTAGGCATCCTTGATCTCCTGGGGATAATCTCCTTTTACTATGTACCCTAGAAGATATCAATCAACTTTTGTATGAGCAGTGGATCCCCTGCCTTATAAAATTCTGTGGGAATGGAATCATTACAAGGGCATTGCTATATAAGAGGAACCTAATGACATTTTAAACCTCTTCTTCAGTTGTAGTTTTGGCTAGAAAAGGGTCAACTTCAACTTGAAGTAAATGGTCAATTCCTTCAGCATTGTTTGTCTTTTTACCTAATCAGTGAGGCTCCACCAGTAGTTGAGTTGCACCATCTTTGGTGCACAAATTGCCTTCAAGGCATCATGAAAACACTTTGGATTTTTCTGGAAAGGGAAAAAGAAAGAAATTTAAACATGAATAAACAGGACTATTTGAAGTGGAGAAGGGAGATTTTACTTGACAAATTGAGAGTATTTAGATGTGGCTGCTGCACTTAAGTACTATGAGCAAGATAGGGAAACCTACTCTCAAAATAAAAGATGGAAAGATAGAAAGGTGTCAGGTTTTGAAGGGTTTTAAAAGCCAAATAGAGAACTTTATATTTTGTTCTAGAGATAATAGGTTCCCATTGGGGTTTGTTGTGTTGGATTAAGATCTGCCTTTCAGGAAGATCACTTTGGCCATTGGGTCAAGAATGGCCTAGAGTAGGGAAAGAATTGAGTTAGGGTATACAACCAGAAGACTATTGCAATAATAATAATAATATTGGGGTAATAACCTGAACCAGGGTGATAGCAGGGTTATAGAAGAAAAGTGGGCAGATAAAAGATGTTGTGAAGGATATTGACAGGACAAGGCAACAGATTGGATGTGTGGGGTAAGTGTGAGTGAGGATTTGAAGATAACATCTAGATTGTGAGCCTTTGTGACTGGGAGGTGGATAAGTTTGGCAGAGGGGTAGAGTTTGAGATAGAAAATAAGGAGTTCTGTTTTGAACAAATTGAGTTTAAGATGTCTGTGGGACATCCAGTAGCTATGGGACACATCCAAGAGGGAATCAGTGAATTGAAACTGAAAGTCAGGAAAGAAGTTAAGGTTGGATAGATAGGTGATCTGAGAATTATCTCAATAGAGTTGATAATTCAATCAATGGGAGATGACAACATTACCAAGTTATATAATAGAGCACATGTGAAAATGACCCTGAAATCTCAAGTCTTGTCTGAGTAGTACAGGCTTTGGCAAGTTCTACTTTGTTGAAAAGGTTTGAGTATAGCCTCAGGAATGGACTGTGTTTTTCTCCAAAGTTTGACACAAGTAGGCTGGCTACCTGGAGATGATTTTTTTTGTCCATGGCAAGCCATTAAAAAGAAAAATTTAAAATGTTTCTCTACCATGTGTAGCCCTCTTATCCTTCTGCAGTGATGGTAGCAGGGTGGCAAGAATATATGCAGAAGGCACTCTATTTCTCCCCGCTGACGTCCATTTGGGTCTTGGCGCTACTTGCATCATGGCCTTGGTTCTCCCCATGCTTTGGTGCTTAGGGAGTGAAGGGGACCTAGAGCCTTGTTAGTCTCAGTTTCCTGTCCGTGATGGAGCCTCGGCCTGCGGATGGTCTCTTTTCCTTCCTTTCCTCCATTCCTCCCCCTCTCACGGAAACCCAGCTGAGCCTCTGCATAAGACCTGCTTGGGACTTTTTGCTAGTTCATCACTAGCTGCAGAATGTTCCCTTTTGACATCTTTGTCTTATCTGCATAACTTCCATTGACATTCACCTTGGGAATCAGAGTTCTGGATATCTGTCAGAGAAACACCTGGATCACAATCTTTCATGGCATCATCCAGAGAGCCAGATGTGCCTGCTATTGAGCACAATACAGGTGGGCTTCTAGGCAAGATGTCTTTGCCAATTGGAATGCATCGACGGGCATTCAGTTATGATGATGGCCTGGAGGATCCCACACCGATGACTCCACCTTCATCTGACATGTGCAGTAAGGTTCTGTGGAAAAAGCTGGTCATCCCAGATTGGAAGTACCAACAGCTTTCCAAGGTTGAGGAAGGAGAAAATAGTTTCTCTGTAACTCCCTCAGCTTCCAATGACCAAATGAACAAGGCCCCATTGGTGAAGGCCAAAGCTACGCACGTCATCATGAATTCTCTAATTACAAAACAGACACAAAAGAACATTCAGCACCTTGAGCAGCAGGCAGGGTTTACAGATACGGGATACACTCCCCATAAAGGCCTTACCACCGAAGAAACCAAGTACCACTGTGTGGCAGAGGCAGTCCATAAATTGAAGTTACAAAATGGAGAAATGACAAAAGAAGATAGACTGATTGCTTCAACCCAATCTTCTCTGAATAGCACACCCTATTCTTCTCCCAAGCAAAAGCCCAGAGGCTGGTTTACTCATGGATCTTCTACTTCCTTACCTGGCCTAGATGTCAGCAGCATGGACTCTGGAAATGGAGATAGAGACAAACCCTCATCTGAAAAATGGAGCCTTTTTGGACCAAGAACCCTTCAGAAATCTGACTCGGGTTTCAGTGTCCAGTCTTATAGAGGTACCTTATAGAGGTACTCAGGAGCCATCACCAATGGACCTCATTCGGGTTTAGGCTACTAGAACTGCAGAAGACCCAGCAGCCTTCAAGCCACCTAAGATGGACCTTCCAGTGATAGAAGGAAAGAAACAACCTCCACGAACCCATAACATCAAACCAAGAGACATAAATGTGTTGACTCTTACAGGCTTCTAAAGCTCCCTTTTCATATGAGCAAAGTTGTGTTCCCTGGTGTTATGTAGACAGCATCTTAGACTTTTCTTTCTTCCCATCCACCTTGCACATAGGAAATATGTCATCCATTTACAGTTCTGCTGAGGATGATATTCCTGGGGAGGTAGTGATCGTTTCTTTAAATATTTGTGCAAAGCTTGAATCTTTCTAATGCAGGAAGACCTATTCTGTAATGTCCCAAAATTGGTCTGAATGACTTCTCTAAGTACAGCCAATTACTGATCTATAGAACTAGATTGAAGGGGGCAAAGGAAATTAAAATCTAGTAGACTTTCTTCTGCATATTTTATCCAAGATAAATTGTGTAGTGCTTCTTTTCTTTGATAAAGAAAATTTCTATCATCCTAACATCTTAGTTGCTGGAGCTAACAGCTTCTTTTTAGAGAACACTGCTACTCTAGAATCAAGGTTCAGGACCCCCATTTCCTGGTTTCCTCTTGGCCAAGAATAGAGAGGCAATAGTCTAACAGGAAAAGTCTGTTGGAAGTGGAGACTGATATTTTCTTGTGACATTTTTGAAAAAGGTATTAGTCCTTTGGTTAAGGATTTGAAGCAAAAGATTTAGTCTGACCTGTCCTACCAGTGTACTTTTCTTTTCAGAAAGACTGAACACTAAAGGCTTGTCTTCTAATGGTGCCTTCAGTAGATGAATTTTGTTCACTTTTAGCAGTAGGCAGCACACTAAGCCCACAGAGACCAATAACTGATTCTCTTAAAATTCCTAAGGGATATTCTGTGCAATATGAGGTAAAATCATCCTGACTTTTAACTTCTTCCCAAGTATTGGTCTGAATCCTATTAGAGAAGGATGAGCTGCTGGGAGAAATAAAATGCTTTTCTCTTCAAGAACTTAAAACTGAACCATCCCCTTATTCTCTCCCCCCGCTTCAACAGATGATAGAAATAATAATTTTATTACCCTTTTACATGGCTGTGTAAAATTCATTCTTAGAAGCCTGTCACTATCTCCTGGTTTTGTTTTGTGGAGTGCTCCCTAAAATGCTGTTTCTGAGGAAGAAAAACAGTATCCAAGAAGGATTGGGCCCTTTTATTTCATGTGATGTGCTGACCTTAATTTGAGAATAAATAGGCTTTAGAATGAAAAAAAAACAATATATGCAGAAGGTGCCAAGAATCACAATTTTTAGACAACAACTTTAATTTGGCTATTAATGCTCTAAGTGTGAGATCATAGCCAATGGCCAATGACTGGACATATTGCTGGGGGAACACAATCATGTTAATCTTGACATTCTTAATATAAATACATCCAGAAGACAGAAGGAAATTGGAACTAAATGTAAGGATCATAGATTTTACTTGGAGAACCAATGAAATGGGACAGTGAAACAAGTTTTATCATATGCCCTGTAGCTACAAAAAATTATACTTTCATGGAAATTTTGTTTATCATGTATTGTAGTACTAATGACAAGTATTTATAATTTTACCTCCAGTACCAATAGATTTCTTGCGCTAAAAATGCTTCTGTCTCTTGGATCCTTTTCTGATTGTGAGTTCCTGCCTGTTATCACTAATTCATGTAGTGCCCAAGACACCCATTCCTACTTCTTTCCCAGTTCTTTTCATGACTCTGTGTCTTCTTTCATTTTTGTGTAAAAAGGCTTGTCATCCTGAAAATGCCTCCTTCACTGAAGCCTCCCTTCTGATTGGCAAGTTCATGTTTGGTACCACTATTTCATGAAGAGCAGAAATCTTTAATAATTACTTTTCTCACATCTCCACTCCATATTCTCCTGTATTTTTCACCTTGCCCCTGCTTGGGTACACCTTACCCTTCTTTTGTTCATAACTCCTTTTTATATATTGTCTTTTTTAATAGAATATGAACTATTCTAGAATAAGAATGATCTTTTTTTGGCTTCTATTTGTATACCCAGTGATTAGCACAAAGTGTGTCACACAGTAAACACTTAATAAATATTTTATTTATCTATCTATCTTATGGACCAACACCAGTTACTGAGGATAAAGTGGTAGAAAAATTCTTTGAAGAGCTTGATTTGGTTCAGTCACTTTTTCAGTTGTGTCCAACTCTTCATGACCACTTTTGGGGTCTTCTTGGCAAAGATACTGAAATAGTTTGCCACTTCCTTCTCCAATTCATTTAAAGATGTAGAAACTGAGGAAAACAGGGCTAAATGACTTTCCCAAGGTCACAAAGTTAGTAAGTGTCTGATTTGAACTCAGAAAGATTAGTTTTCCTGACTGCAGGCTGCAATGTAATAGTAATGTAATTTTGAATTTGAAGATCCCTTCATGTTGGAAAAAATAGCAGGTACTTAACATTTAGTAACTGATCAAGCCTCTGATTGGGGGAACAGAAGGTATGAACTCTTGTATCCTGTTACTGATGTAACAGGAAGGGGTTGGCTGAAAGAGGAAGCTCATGCTGTGTATATAAGAAAAGCTCCAGAGAGGCACAGTCAGAATTTTCTTGAGACTAAGATCTGGTGGCAGAACAGCTACAGAAGAATGGAGAACTGAGCCAGAATTTCCTGGGAGCTTGTGGTGATGGAGCTTCTTTTGGATGGGAGTTCAGAGCCCAGGAGCCCAGAGCCCAGAACCAGGAGCCAGAGGCCAGGTAACTGAAGCATGACTGGAATGCTGAGATTTTGTTTGTTTGTGGCTTGGTTGAGCCTTGAATTCCCTGGAGCAGAAATGGCGAAGGATCAGACATAGACCAGACCCTATGAACTTTAGTGAGGAGCAGAATCTGCCCAGAAAGCTAGTGAAGGAGCTGGGAGCTCTCTGCCATTGAACCCAAGTGACAGTCTGGTGAATCCAGGTAGAATTTGGGACCATGGAAGGGGATCCAGGGAATCTGAGAACAGGCCCCAAGTCAAGATGAAAAGACCTCTCCTTGGGTACTGAATAATTATGGAATTATAGTTTACTAGTGAACTAAGGGGTGGAGGGTTTTGTGTATGATTCTTAGTAATTGATTGATGAACAAGTAGGGTTTTTTGTATGATACTTAGTAATTGATTGCTGAATAAGTGATTGACTGAGTTACTCAAGACTTTGCCCCAAAAGTGGAAGACTTTGGCTATTGTACTTTGAGATATTGTTACTGATAGATGACTGATTGAGTTAATCGAGACTTTGCCCCAAGAGTGGAAGACTTTGACTATGTACTTTGAGACTACTGATAAGTGACTGATTGAGTTAAGTTAATTATTTTACTTTGAGACTATGTTGTGAATATTATATTGTGATTTTCTGTGATAAGTTGTAATGTTGTGAATGCTGTACCTTGATTCTCTGTGAAAGTTTTGCTTTGATTTGTTATGGAATAGAGTGATCACTATACTGTATAATCAGAACCTTAAAAGCTTTTCACAGTAGCATTCTTCTGGAAAGCTTCTGTGCATGGCATTACACAGGCCTGGCACTCTATATCCACTGTGCTACCTAGCTGTCCTGAAAAGCTTGATAGCACCTTCTAAATCAAATCCACATATACTACAATATTTCAGAGTGATTTATGCAAAGATGGGAAAAAGTAAGAATAGGGAGAAATACATTAGAAAGTGGTGGAGAAGAGAAAAATAAACATGGTCCAAGATTTCAAGACTATATAGAAGCCTTTCACTTCTATACAGTCAACACTTTTTTTTTTAAAGCAATCGGGGTTAAGTAACTTTCTCAAGGTTTCATGGCCAGTTATTATTTCTGGGTGTGGTGCTGAGTATATGAGCCTGGATTTGATCCCCAGGTCATCCTGACAGTGGAGCCGGTGCTCTTACTTGCTGAACTACCTGGCCGCCCCTATCAATTGGGGTTAAGTAACTTGCTCAAGGTTACATAGCCAGGTGTTTCTGGGTGGATGCTAAGTGTCTGAGCCCAGATTTGATCCCCAGGTCATCCTGACACTGGAGCTGGTGCTCTTACTCACTGTGCTACCTGGCTGCCCCAACAGTCAACACTTTAAAAAGATTCATAGGCACTAGACCTAGTCAACACCAAAGAACTAAACATGTTCCATATTCCTACAAGATGATTTCTGATTGAGGTCCACTCTATCAAAGTGGAATTGTAGGGAATTAGGGTTACACAAATATAAGTATAGTAATAGTCACACTGCAATTTACCGCAAAATTCTACTTCTTGTACTTCATCTCCAATAAATTTTACAGTCAGTCTACAAACAGTACAATGACATCATAACCACTAATACGTTGTTTAAGAGTACAGTTAAAGCAAGTTATATTCAATAAAATGCAGTATTGGCTTATATCATCTGTAAATGATTTACATTAGTAGAAGTAAGGAAGGCTTGAGAGGGTCAAATGCATGAAGTTATAGGTTATATAGCAAACAATTAATGTGAAAGGGGTATATGTCTCAGGAATTAAATCAGGATGTAACCAGTTCAGTTTGTATTGAAATCAGAGTGATCATAGCAAGAAACACAAATCCTGGGGTAACAGGTTTCAGTTCTTTGGCTTGAAATAATAATTGTTTGATTTGCCCCCATGTGAGCACAGCTTTTTGTGTAGTGGCTGCATTAGGAGACCTCCTCTTTATTCCCATGTTCCATCTCCATGATTTCTTCTTCTGCTGCCAGAGCTCTTTCATCTTCTTGGTAAGTTGATGTACACGCCCTGACATTTCTGTTCTGGAACCCTCACTGGTCATTAAGCAGCTTCTGGAAAAATATAAGCACAGACTCAACCCAACATTGACAAAGGGTCAGACCCTTCCCATATCTTTGTCTGGATAACTTTCATTTAGGACATATGCAACTTTTCACATAGTTTTACTGCTGGTGTATACTCATTTTTAGCGATGTATAAATTTTTTTTGGGGGTGTATAAAGCTGTAGCTAATTGCCTTTATGGCGTATTGGACGAAGTCCCCCCATCCCCATTTTATTTTTGTAAATAGGTTTTAATATCTTTATTCCATCTGTCAAGATTAAAAGGGTAATGCCTGTAATTAACTTTATTCTAAAATGATGACAGAAAGATAGAAATAATTTGCTAGTGTAGGCAGGGGCATTATCAGTTTTCAATTATTTTGGAATGCCCATTGAAGCAAAAAACTAACATATAGTTAATAACATTTTTTTTATTTCTTCCCCTGTCTGAAGGGAAGCAAAAGTAAAAGAAGAAAAAGTATCTATTGTAACATGTATATGTGATAACTTACCAAAGGGAGGATAATGAGCTACATCCATTCCCTGTGGGTTAATGGTGATTAGGGGAGGAGTAATAGAGACAACACATGGAGGGCAGTTTTTCAGGATCTGTGTAGCTTGTTCCCATGGAATCATTGAGGTCCAGGAAGTGAAGAATGAGCTCTATTATTAGTTACACACACACACACACACATATATATATATATATATATATATATATATATATATATATATATATATATATATATATATATATATAAGTTGCGACCTCTTTCCATGAGGGTTTATAATTTTTGAAAAACGTCAAAAAATATGTACTCTGTGTGTGTTTAAGTTTAGCAATATCAATATGTGGGAACATGTACACTGAATATTTGCTCTCTGAGACTATATTAAGGGGAGAAGAAAAAATCATTTAACAATAATACGATGGTTGAAAGCTTTGCAGTTTAAGCAGAAGCATCAATAATTAGTGAAAGCTGTTAAACAAAAGAAGTTCCTGACTAGAACATTACAACTGAATAGTAGATACACATCTTTGTTTCACAAAGCTTGTTTATCCTCAGATTATATTCATTTTGGAAGAAAGAGATACTTAAGAAATTGAATCTTTTATGTATAATAAGTTCAGACACTACTTTAACTCTTGCCTTGGCTAGGGAATTACTCTACATTGGGATGAAAACAGCAAAATCTGTTCTATATACCTTAACTTAGTGATAAATAGTTTTGGAAATAAAAGTTTTAGTAAGTCTCTTAAAAATCACACTAGAGATTAAAAAAATTTTTCTAAAAGCATACCCCCCTTTTTAAAGATAGTTTTAAGGTTTATAAATGATCACTAAACTTTTATGAAGAAAATTAATTGAAAAGTTTTAAAATGATAGCTGTTTTTTATCTTAAAGCAAAAACAAAACTTTTAAGATTGAGATTCATTTAAACTAAGTTGGTGTAAAGTATATTTAAGTAACATAAATTCTGAAAGTATTATTATCAAACTAAATTTCTAGCTAATTGCAGAATTTCTTAGATATCACAAAGGATTTAGAAGGTATAGTAATTGAATCTGATCACAGTAGCTTTAAAAGTTATTAGTTTTAGAATCCCTCTAAACAATGGGAATATCTTAAGGTGAACCTTAATTATTTTGTATAAATTTTTGTATATGTTCTAATTCTTGGTGAAAAATAATATTAGATTTCCACTAAGCTAACACAAAAGAGTTCGTAAGCTTTACTGTCTACTTGCTCTCATAATAAAAAATTGCTTAAGAAGGAAAAAAAGTAGGAATATATGAAGTGCTTTTATCTTAAACAGCAATTTTCACCAATTACAGCTTATAGCCAATTATAGTTAATTTTATTCTCATGGAGCTGTAATAAACAATAAAGATTTACTAGGTTTCATAAACATAAAGAATTCCATTTAACATTTTTCTTTTCTCAAATTTAAACTTCTCCAGGAGTAAAAGCCAATTGTTATAAGTTTTTCTACTTATTGTACATAGACTTGTATCTTCTCAGCAAGCTAATTTCATTTTTTAGGAGCTACATGTCTAAAACAAGTTCCTTTCCTAGGCTGATGATCTTGCCTATATAAATAGTTTCAAGGGGCCTTGGAATAAGGAGAGTTGATATGGACTCTAGACAAGGTCTGATGGTTATGCCCCTGCTTTGCCAACTCTCATACATGGAAGAGGAATGTTCTGAATGAGCAGAATTAATCCAAATAAAGTTTTCACCTAGTCTCCTCCTTTCCACATTGTAATGCCAAGCAAAGGCAACTTCCCAAGGTTGAAAATACCAGCATAGGTGCTCTCCATTTTATTCAGTGACAAATTAAGAACAGAGAGAATAAAAATTTAGCATAATTCAAAATACAGCATTTGCCAAGTGTAATTCAATAATCTCCAAGTACTACTGGACCCCTGGACCTTAAATTCATTTAATCAGTTACAAAGTCCTTCTTCTAAATATTACTCCACCCCTAGGCTGTACATTCATTTAGTCAACCACAAAGCCCCTCTTCTCAAATAGAGATTAGTTTCCAATCATAAGTAAAGTACATTCATTTGTTCAATCACAGAACACAAAAAGGTCAAAAGTTCCCCACCCTTGGATCACAATTGAATCTATCCCAGAGTTACAACAAGCTTAAGCACAGCATTTAATACCCAAAGAGAGGTCTTTTCTTCATCTTGACCCAAGGCAAGTTCTCAGCAATCTTTGTTCCTGGGGAGACAAAGCTTAGCAAGGCCACAAGATACATTGCCGGTGTCTTCATTAATTCATTCTCTGTCTGCCGAACAGTCCTAGGACCCCTCAAAACATTAGCAAAACCCCCTTCCAGGATTTCTGTAAACATACAACAAGGAAATCCTTCTTCAGGGCCTCTGAACCAACAGCAAGGTTCCAGGACCTCTGCAATAACAGGACTGTCCTTCACCGGTGGACAAATCTGGCAAAACAACATCAAAACAGACAAAGTACCAGCATAACAGCCATGTCTCTTCAGTCCTTGGCAGCTCTGGGTGTCTCTCAAAAGTCCTGGGCAATTCAAACTGGCCCTCAGCAATCCTCTCAGTCTCTCTCTGCCTCCAAGATGCTGTTTCCAAAAAGTTCTTCTGCCTCTCTCTTTTCTTGTGTCTCTCTAAATTTTTGTCACCAGCTCCTCCCAGTTCAGCCCTCTCTTTTCACGTCAACAAGTCCATCCCACAAGTGGGATTCACGAGCTCTGGGTTTTAACATAATCAAACCAAAAACCAAGTCAATACAGGGGGATCTTTAAATTCCATTACTAGTACGCAATATAGTAATCAATTAAAAACTTTAGGTTTTAGCATTAAAACAGTAAAATAACTTAGTTAACAATTTTTACCAAGTTCCATAACTGATAGCCAAATTGTTTTAGCTGTAACCTCCTCTTTAACTACAGGTAAAGGTGCAAATATGTGGTTTTCTATATGGCAGATATAAACATTATAAGACAGGGCTTAGCAGAACTGATAAAGTAAAACTGTTTTTACACAAATTTTTCCTCTATCTTTTAGTTTCAACAAAATTCAGATTAAAAATGTTCTTTATCTAACACTATCTCTGGCTAACGATGGTCACTCAATTTTTACTATATAATAGAATTTTACTATAGTTTAGGAAGCCCATAATAACACAATGACATGATGACATTAATTGCATTTCCAAATCATTACTTTGAAAAATTATTGATAGAGGTAGAAAATTGGGCTTATCAAGTGCAGAGATTTTTCTCCTCTCCTCACAGCTGCAGAGTCTGATTGTGGATTTAGAGGTTGGAAAGGAGAGGTTCATCTGCTTGCCTAAAAGTGTGGGCTTCAGAATGCCACAGGGTTGTTGCCAGTGGGGTCCTTGATATGCTTAGTATGCTTCTTCCCTTTTTCCAGGTTGGGGATGGTAACTCAAATTTCCTATTATTCTTGGCCACTCTCCTTTTTTAATCTTATCTTGGATGAAAGGCTTTAATAAATTTTTCTAAAATGTTTTCAGCCAATTTAACTTTTACTCTAGTAAACTCTATTTATGCGTCCACTCCTTAAAAACTTCTTTGAAAGTGAGAGTGAGAGCTTTGAATCTTCCAGTAAAAGTGAGTCAGGAGTCTGGAAAACAAAAGATCCAGTAGCACCTTGTCCCTTCTCCCCCACACTGGAGAACCCAAAGCTTCACCTCTGAGGTGTTTTTTTTTTCAGATCTTTGTATTATCCCAATTTGCCTTAGTGCCAAATAGTATAATAATTTCTGACATATCTTAGCATCAAATTAGGAGTGACACTTTTCACTTTGCACAATTCCGAAAATAGCCAGAATGAATTCAACTAACTTTTGGTTGCATCCCGAGACATAAAACTTTTCTCTTTTAGGTGAGGCAGGAAATGGTTAAATGTTCATCCATTTGCCTCTTTTATCTGAGGGTCAAAATCCCCTTTGTATTTTTTTTTTATCACTTTTTCCTTACTCAAACTTGGCTAGAGTTGAAATGAAGAGAAAGAGATTTTCAAACCTTTCAAAAATCTTAAAACTTCTGTTCCCAACTTTTCATGCAAATAGTTTATAACTTTCTTAAACTTTCTATCCATGCTTCTCTCTTTGCTGCATGATTAAACTTATTTCTATCTAATTCTGACCTGACACTTCTCCTACACTTTTGCTATTACCATCATATAACCTATATAATAAAACACTTTTCCTCTCACTCTCTCTCTCCTCTCCATCCAGCTGTTTGTGTTCTGGTGAGAAAGAAGGGAAAGGGGGATTGAAAGAGATAACAACATTCCAAGGAAAATCCAGTTGCATTAAAAATCTTATAGAATGACAAATCACTCACACTCATTCTCACAAAGATACATAAACAAAGCAGATTGATACAGAAAATGACAAGAAGAGTGCATTCACAGGAATTGTTAAATATTGTCTATGGAAATCAGACATTTTGTTTTGGTCCTCCAGAATGGTAATAGAGCCCAGGTAAGACTTACTTTGAAATTTTCTTTTTATCTGTTTCTATAGTTTTGGACTGCATCACACTTAATTGTTTGCATCATCCTTGGCAATTTCATTTCTAATGTTAAACATATCTTTAATGTATTCCATAGAAAAAAGGTAGAAATGGGGAAATGCTTGAGTCCCTCCTCCATTAATTTCTTACTCATCTGTCTCCCTACTGTCTCCAATTTTACCAAATCTATTATCCCCTTCTGTGGAAATCAGGGACAACGTGTTTCTACACATTTCAAGAATTCTTGTAACTGACTGCTAGTGATAAGTAACCCTCTTTCTCTTACTATTCTTTTTAAAAGTCTTAGATAGTATTCTTGGTCCTTGCTTCTGCCCTGTACTTGACCCATACTTTTGGTTTTGAGCCATGTGTGCTTTGGCTGCAAAATTGAAAGTAAGCTATATGAAAACTTGTAGACTGTTCGTCTGAGACCCATCTCACTTGCTAACTTGTTACTTAAGTTTCCTACTCCCCCATTAAGCCTGGCTACCATCCCTACCCTAACACTGCTGGGACACTGTCCCTTCCCTTTTTCTTTGAATGCTTGCTGGCTTAACTGTGCTGGGATATTGTTTTAATCCTCTCACCCCCTTTACCTTCTTCCACAACATGGTGGTTGCTAAGGTACCTCTACACTGATAGCTGAGGGTTTTCTGTATTTCTGGAGTCCCAAGGGGGCCACTCTCTTCATACCTTCTTTCAGGTCCATCTTCCAGGCACCACTCTATGCCTGCACCTTGCAGCACCAACCAAATGTGACAGTGCAAATGAATGAAGAATCATGGGCCAGGTGGAAAGTGAAAGCATTCATACATTTATTGCATGCATGCTAAGCAAGTCCAAATTAAGCATATGAAGGTTAGGGTTTTTATACTGAAGCTAAAACACTTACATCATACCTTCTCATGGGAAACTTCACATAGTTTGTTACATGAGGCACCTAACTTGCAACTTTGCAGGAGACTACTCCCATGGGATGCTTCCCTGCTTTCTTATATCATACATCACTACTTTATCTATATTGCTCAAATGGCCAGAATGTTCCGGGCCTCCTTTGCATTGAGGGAGGATAAACAGAGGGTAGTGAGTCAGAATTCTGAGATAATGTGCCCAGGCAGGTGGGAACAAGGCTCAAGGGGCTCCTTGGCCTGAATTTGCACCCATAGCACCTCAGAGCTAACCCTCAACATCGGCATCCCCCTTCCCACAGGAAAGGCCAAATGAATGCAGATTTCAACATGTTTCTGAATTTATACTATGTAAATTAGGCCCATTTGTGTGTCTATCTGAGACTCAAAATACAAATAGATACTCATCTGAGTTTGGATACAAAAAAGAAGGGAGTGGGCTGAATTGTTTCAGAGAATTTGAAAAAGCATTTTTTTTAAAAGATTCTAAGCTTCCAGTAACAGTGAAGGCATATCTTTTTGACACGAATACTATACCAATATTTCCAAATAGCAGTGAGTCGTGTAACAAAGACGCTTTCAAAAAACTGCAGATGGGTATCACACTGTGGGTAAAGGAAAGGCATGTGATTGTGAAGAGTCTGTAACATATAACCAATGAGAAAAGATAGAGAACAGGAGTGAAGGATATCATTAAAGAATTGCATGATGGCAAAGTAAGATGGACGGAGCATATGTTAAAAAGTCACAGGTGTGATGAGAAAGTAGGTGTTAAGGGAAAGTGAGAAGGAGTATATTTGGTGTAACTTATCAGTTACTCAGGATGTGAAGGAATGGAGAAGTTGCAATCTACATTGCTGGTGAGAACTCTGGAATCAATCTGATCACAGATCCATTTGAGCATATAACAATTATATAAATGGTTTGCAAAAACATAAAAAAAGAATCTTACAAAATTACTTTTATATTTCAAATATACATTGATACCTAGATCAAATAGAGACAAAGGAGAAAAGGAAAACTATAGAGTTTCTTAAGTTGAAGTTCATAAGTTATAAAATGGTTAGTGGAGGGTCTGTGAATTTGGATGGTAAAATTATATATCAATTTAAAAATAAATGTTATCCCTTGTAATATTGTGTATTTTCATTTATGCATTGAAAACATTTTTTTTTCTGAGAGGAGGTCCATAAGCTTCAGTAGATTATCAAAGGGGGGAACATCTGGGAGTCAAGATAGTGGAGTAGAAACAGGACCTCCACAGTGCTCCAGCTCCCACCACCTCCAATTTATGTAAAAGGGGACTCTGAACAAACTTTGGAGCTACAGAACCCACAAAATGACACAGAGAAGCTAACCTCCCTCTGAGGACAGCCTGGCAGGTTGCCAGCCCCACAGGAGCCAGAGGTTTTAGCTCCAGGGTGTCCTGACCAACCATCAGCTGGAGGGACTTCAGATCACCAACAGCTGTAGCAGTTTCCAGAATTATCAACACATAGATGCTAAGGACACAGTGAGAGGTCAGTGCAGTGTGAACTTTGGGATTCAGTAGTTGGAAGTGCATTGGCCTCTTACCCTGGGGCGAGAAGCTGCTGAGGACCTGCAGTGTGCAGCTGCCCTCATGTGGCAGCTGCAGCTCCTGGCCTGCAGAGTGTAGGGGGACCAGGCGACCAGTCTGAGGGGTAATTGCTCTTGCTCTAACCTGCTTGGATCTGGATTGTGGTCTAGGGTGGAGGTACTGGGGTGGGTGACCAGCTTGCTAGAGCATGTGGAGGCTTCAGAGAGGGCACCCAACCTTTGGCAGTTGAGAAAACTCCAATGTTTGGGACGAAGCTCCCCTGTCTGATGGCAGAGTCCTATGGTGGCAAAAAGCCCTGGGGTCAAGTGACTGAGTGACAACATGAGCAGGCAAAGAAAGCAAAATAAACAGGGTACCCCAATTTTACACTCCTATTTTGGTGACAAAAAGGATCAAAGCATGAAATGGGAGGAAGACAGTGAAGTCAAAATTCCTGTGCCAAAAGCTTCAAAGAAAAATACGAGCTGGTTGCAGGTCATAGAGGACCTTAAGAAGCAAATAAGAGAAGTGGAAGAAAAATTGGGAAGAGAAATGAGAACAATGCAAGTAAATTATGAAATGAGAGTCAATAGCCTGACTGAGGAAAATAACACCTTAAAAAAATAGACTAACTCAAATGGCAAAAGATGCTCAAAAAGGCAAGGAGGAGAAGAATGCCTTAAAAAGCCAAATTTGCTAGATGGAAAAAGAATCTCAAAAGCTCAATGAGGAGAATCATTGCTTCAGAATTAGATTTGAGCAAATGGAAGCTAGTGACTTTATGAGAAATCAAGATGCTGTTAAAGAGATCCAAACAAATGAAAGAATAGAAGGCAATGTGAAATATCTCATTGGAAAAACCACTGACCTGGAAAATAGATCCAGGAGAGATAATGTAAAAATTATTGGACTACCTGACAGCCATGATCAAAGAAAGAACCTAGAAATCATCCTCCAAGAAATTCTCAAAGAAAACTGTCCTGATGTTTTAGAACCAGAAGACAAAATAGAGGTTGAAAGAATCCACTGATGACCTGCTGAAAAAGATCCCAAAAAGAAAATTCCTAGGAACATTATGCTAAGTTCTGAAATTCCCAGATCAAGGAGAAAATATTACCAGCAGCCAAGAAGAAAGAATTTGAATACTGTGGAAATACAATCAGGATAATCCCGGATTTGGCAGCTTCCACAGTGAGGGATCGAAAGGCTTGGAATATGATATTCTGGAGGGTAAAGGAGCTGGGATTAAAACCAAGAATCACCTACCCAGCAAAACTGAGTATCATGTTTCGGGGGAAAATATGGTCATTCAGTGGAATAGAAGACTTTCAAGAATTCTTGATGAAAAAACCAGAGTTGAATAGAAAATTTGACATTAAGATACAAGAAGCAAGAGAAGCTTGAGAAGGTAAACACGGACAATAAATCATAAGGAACTTATCAAATTTGAACTATTTACATTTCTATATGGAAAATGACAATTGCAACCGATGAAACTTTTCTCAATATGAAAATAGTTGAAGGAAGGTATATGGGCATATGAATACATATGTGAATGTGTGTATATATGATTACAGGTATACATAGACAGAGGGCACAGGACCAATTTATTAGGAAGGGATGATACTTAAAAGGTGAAATTAAGAGGTGAGAGAGGAATATAAGAGGAGATGAGGAAAGACAGAATGGGGTTAACTATCTCATATAGGAGAGGCAAGGGAAAATGGTTACAATGGAGAGGAAGAACAGGAAGGCAAAAAGGCAAAACCTTATTCTCATTGAATTTGGCTCAGGGAGGGAATGACATACACACTAAATAGGGTATCTCACCCTATAGTAGAATAGGGGGGGGAAGGGGATGAGAGGGGAGATGATGGAAGGGAGGGCAGGCTGGGGTGAAGGGAAGTTGGAAACACATACTTTGAAAAGGGACAGGATCAAAGTAGAGAACAGAACAAGTGGGAGGTGGAGGTGGGATGGGAGGGGTGTAAATATAGTCAGTCTTTTTACTATATATCTTCTATGGTAATGTTTTGCATAGCTACACATGAACAACCTATACTGAATTGCTTATTTTTCCAGTAAGGGTGGGTGACAAGGGAAGAAGGGAATGAATCTAGAATTCAAAGTTTTAAAATCAAATGTTTAAAAATATATATAAATACTATTATTAATACTATTTTACATGTAATTGGGAAATAAGATACACAGGCATTGGGGCATAGAGATCCACCATGCCCTACTGAAAAAGTTGAAGGGGTTATGGGAGAACATATGGGAGAGAGCAGATTGGAGGAGGGGATATCCTGTGGGACCGCTATTTTGGGGTGGTGGGTAGGGAAAAACGGGGGAAAAATTGTAACTCAAAATCTGGCGGAAATGACTGATGTAAACCAGAGGTTAATAAAGCATTTGAAAAAAAAAAAGATTATCAAGTGTTCTTAACAAAAACAATCTACAAATCTCTAACATAGAGCAAAATCTCTAATGAACATTTGTACAACTCATAGAAGAAAATATTATCAAAGACTCTATAAAGTTTATTAAAAGGTTTTACTTAGATTTAATTAAAAACATAGGGCTGCTTCAATTTAAGGAAAATTATAAACATAACTTACCATGTTAATAAAATAAATATGATATTGTTACCGTTATTTTAATAGAAGCCTAAAATGTTTTTGACAAAATAAGGCACCTATTGTTTTTTAAAATAGGAAAAAATTGACCTTGCCTTATTATAATAAATAATATCTTTCTGAGTTCATAACTAGTGTGATGGTAAAGAAGTTGAAATATTTCCTAGAAAGCCAGGGGCAAAAGTAATATTTTAAAATTATCACTACTGTTTCATATTGTTTTAGAAATACTTGCCATAGTAACAAGATAAGAAGCATAGGCAAAGAAAAAATGAAATTATATTTTGTGCAAATTATATGAATGAATTCTTGGAATAGTTTAGTAATTCAACTGAAATTTAATTGCAATAATTTCAGCAACATAGCAGCAAATAAATTAAGCTTACATAAATAATCAGCCTATTTTTCATTTTAGCAATGAGACATAGGAAAAAATGACTAAAGGAAAGTTTCATTTGACATTTATTTTATAGGAATATTCAAATGTAGAAAGAATATATTACACATATGGGAATCTATCAAGATATAAAGAATTTTTCCCTTTAAAATATTTTGCTTGTTACACTTTATGTTTTAAACTTTCTCCTTCCCACCCTCCCTCCCCCACTCTAGAGAAGGCCACTATTTCTCTCTCTCTCTCTCTCTCTCTCTCTCTCTCTCTCTCTCTCTCTCTCTCTCTCTCACACACACACACACACACACACACACACACACACATACCATACTATGTATACTTCTATTTATCAGTTATTTCTCTGGAAGTGGATAGCATTTTCCTTCATAGGTCTTCTGTAGTTGATTTGAGTATTTATAATATTCAAAATAACTTGATCATTTGCAGTTATTCTTCAAATAAGATTGCTGTTACTGTATAAAATGTTCTCTTGATTCTTCTTATTGCACTCTTCATTATTTTCTGTCTTTCCATTTTTTTCTAAAATTAACCTGCTCATTAGTATTCCATCACGATCATGGACCACAACCTTTTTAGCTATTCCCCAATTGATGGACATTTCCTTTGTTTTCACTTCTTTGCCACAACACAAAAGGCTGCGATAAATATTTTAGAACATATAGGTTCTTTCCCTTTTTCCTTAATCACTTTGGGAAACAGATATAATAGTGGTATTGCTGGATACTCTGGGAGTAATTCCAGATCACTCTTTAAAATGGTTGGATTAATTTATAGTTCCACCAAAAGTATATTAGTGTTCCAGTTTTTCCACATCCCCTCCAATATTTATCATGTTTTCCTTTTTTCATTTTAGCCAATTTGATAAGTGTGAGAATATATCTCAAAGTGCTTTTAATTTGCATTTCCCAAATTAATAATGATTTAGAACATTTTTGTGACTATATGAAGATTTGATTTATTCATTGAAAAACTGCCCATTCAATTATAGATCTTTGACTATCAGTTAAGGAATGACTCATATTCTTATAAATTTGATAAAACTTTCTATATATTTTGGATGAGAACTTTATCCTAGAAACTGTCTATAAAATTTCCCCCACCTCCAATTTTCAGCTTTCCTTCTAATCTTGGCCACATTGGTTTTATTTTATAAAACCTTTTAAATTTCATGCGATCATTCTTCTTCTCTCTCTTATGCATTAGTCTGATAGGCAATATGTTCCATGGTTTTCTAATTTACTTATGAGATCTCTCTTTATGTTTAGGTCATATATGTATTTTGACTTTTCTATTGAGAACTCACACAGGGCAAGGTGGTCAGAAGAAGTGATACAGGGACACTCTCAAGGTTTCTCTTAAAAACTTTGGAATTGATTGTGTGACTGTAATGCCAACCATGGCAGTGCATCTGAGGACTGCTGATGTGAATAATTTTAAGAGTCTAATCACATAGTATAATTAACTCTCTATTTATTCAGAACTAAACATTGTTCAATAAAGTAAAGCATTACATAGCAACTTCCTTAAGCTAAACATACCATACACACACATATGTATATACAACTATATCTCATAACACTCAATATGTCATATGGCACATAGCATATATCATTGCATTCAGTAGCATTCCCCAAAACACTTGTTTACACAATCAGGGGGTCCCATGCTAGGGTCTTCCAGTAAGATGTGTCCTTAAGGGGTAGCAGAAAATACCATACCATCCACTGTAAGAATGATCTCCTTAATCAATACCAAGTGTCCAAGTAAAGTCCTCTTTCATCTTAACTTGAGGTTAACTTTCAAGTATCATGCCTCTTCCTCTGTGGGTTGACAGCTCCCAACTCTTGCCTGGATTCACCCATAGGCCACTTTTCACTCCTGCTCCATGTCTCAACTCATGGGGATTTCTCCACTCCAAGTTCTCTCTGCTTCTGCCCAGCAACAGGCTTCAGGGGCTCCTGCCTGCAGCTTCTACCTCTGGGAAAACAAAGATTAACAGCAACAATACTGACACACACCACTAGCATTGCCATCTCAATTGACCACCAAAGTCCAGAGGCTATGTATTAACAGCTCAGTTAATGTTAATAGCTCTCAAAAGTGGTTTAAGATAAGCCTCTTACCCATGGGTAGATTTCTGCCTTACAGCTCTATTCACTTTCAAAGTTCAGAGACTTCTTCAGCAAGTCTCTGCCATCAGAAGTTTCAGAAGTTCCCCCCCCCCCCAACTCTCAGAATTCTCCTCCCAACTCTTAGAGGTCTCTTCTCTTCATTTTCTTCTTCTCAATGCTGACTTGCCATGTCAACACTGATTCCCTTAATGCCTGCTTTCTCAGCATTGGCTCTCTTTATATACGGTTTTACTTAGCATCTGATTGGCTAGAGCCTACATATATGTATCTGATTGGTTAGAGCCCACTCAGCACAGAGGTATGTAAGACTGAGGCTGGGGAACTGAATAATACATACAAAGAAACAGCAAAAAATCTCACTTTGAGACACTGGCACAGGATTTCCCAGAATGGTACGCCCACAACAGAGAAGGTGCTATACTTTATGAGCAAAATAGAATTAAGACAGTTCAAAGGAAATGGAGGATGCACAAATTGTAGTATCCACATGTTCACACAGATAATTTGTTCCAGATATGTGGTATAGTATTCTGAGTTCACATGGGTCTGATCAGCCACAGTTGGAGACATTGAAACTTGACTCTAGCATAGTGATGTCATTTTGGTCCTCTTCAAGGACACAAGACAACAACCAACCAACCAACCAAACAACCGACTAGTAAAAGGTATAAGATAGTGGTCTATACCCAGTTTCTGCCAGGCTACCTTCCAGTTTTTCCAAGTATTATTATTATTTTACAAAATAGTGAATTTTGATCCCAAAAGCTTAAATCTTTATATTTGTGAAACACATGGTAATTATAATAATTTACTGCTATGTATTGCATTTCTAATCTTTATCACTGTTCCACCTTTCTATTTCTTAGCCAGTACCAGACAGTATTAATAATTGCCATCTTATATTGCAATTTAAGATCTGGTACTGTTACCCCTCCTTCCTTTATAATTTTTTCATTATTCCTTTAATGTTATGACCTTTCATACTTCCAAGTGAATTTTATTATTTTTTCTAGCTTAATAAAATGTTTTTTTGGTAATTTAATGGGGTTAGCACTGAATAAGGAGATTAGTTTAGGTAAAATTTTCATTTTTATTATATTGGCTCTGTCTACCCATGAATAATTAATATTTCTTCAATTATTTAAATCTGACTTATTTGCATAAAAAGGCTTTATCATTTTGTTCATATAGTCTCTGAGTTTGTATTGGTGGGTATACTCCCAGGTGTTTTTTATTGTCTATGATTTTTAAATAGGGTATCTCTTATTATCTCTTCTGACAGGGTTTTATTGGGAATAAATGCTGATTATTTATGGGGTTTATTTTATATCCCGCTACTTTTCTAAAATAATTCTTTGTTAGAACTAACTTTTTAGTTGAATTGTTAGAATTTTTCAAGTATATCATCTGCAAAAAAAGATAGTTTCATTTCCTTATTGCCTGTTCTGATTTCTTCAATTTCTTTTTCTTGTCTTATTACTATTATTAGCATTTCTAGTACAATATTAAATAATTTTGGTGATAATGGGCATCCTTGTTTCACTCCTGATCTTACTGGGAAGGCTTCAAGTTTATCCCCATTAAATATAATGCTTTCCAATATTTTTAGGCAGATGTTTCTTAGCATTTTTTCTTTTAAAAATTATTTATTTATTTTTAGTTTTCAACATTCATTTCTACAAGATTTTGACTTATAATTTTTTCTCCCTATCTTTCCCCTATCCCCACCCCAAAATAGCAAGCCTACAGAACACCCCTAACCCCAATCTGTCCTCTCTTATATCATCCCCCATCATCTCCTAATTTTCTAGTAGGGCAAGATGGATTTCTTTTTTTAAAATTTCTTTAAAAAATTTAAATTAAACGTTACGTTTATTTTTAGTTTACACAATTCATTTACACAAGATTTGGAGTTACAAATTTTCTCTTCATCTTTCTCCTACCCACCACCCTAAAATGGTGATCTCACTGTATACACCCTCCCCCAATCTGCTCTCTCTTATATCCTCCCCCACTTCCCCTCTGACTTTCTGGTAGGGCAAGGTGGATCTCCACGACCCAGTGCCTGTATGTTTTATTTCCCAGTTGCATACAAAAGAATAATGATAATAATGGAAATAATAATAATAAAACATTTGGTTTTAAAACTTTGAGTTCCAGATTTTTTCCCTTCCTCCCTCGTCACCCACAATTACTGTGAAGATAAGCAATTCAGTAAAGGTTGTACATGTGTAGCTACGCAAAACATTTCCATAAAGGATATATTGCGAACGACTGACTATATTTCCCTTCGTCCTATCCCACTGCCCAATTGTTCTATTCTCTACTTTAATCCTGTCCATTTTCAAAAGTGTGTGCTTCTAACTACCCTCCCCCAAAACCTTCCCTCCCCTCCATCATCCCCCATCTCATCCCCTTCCTCGCTACTCTCCTGTAAGACAGGATATCCAATTTAGTATGTGTCATTCCCTCCATAAGTCCAATTCAGTGAGAGTAAGGTTGACCCATTCCCTTTTGTCTTCCTGTTCTTCCCCTCCATTGTAACAGTTTTCATTTGCCTCTTCTATATGAGATAATTTGCTCCATTCTGTCTTTCCCCATCTCCTCTCATTATATTCCTCTCTGACCTCTCAGTTTCATCTTTTAAATATCATCCCTTTCTATTAAATTTATCCTGTGCCCTCTGTCTATGTATACCTGTACATATATATATATATATATATATATATATACACATGCTCATATATGTATTCACATTCACATATACTCTCTTAAATAGACATACATATGTATACACACATTTATATTCCCTTCAACTATCCTCATACTGAGAAAAGTTTCATAAGTTACAATTATTGTTTTTCCATGAAGGCATGTAAATAGTCCAAATTTGATAAGTTCTTTATGATTTCTTTTCCCTGTTTACCTTCTCATGCTTCTCTTGCTTCTTGTATTTGAATGTCACATTTTCTATTCAACTCTTGTTTTTCATCAAGGATGCTTGAAAGTCCTCCATTTCATTGTATGACCACATTTTTCCCTGAAACATTCCCTCAGTTTTGCTGGTTGGTGATTCTTGGTTTTAATACTAGGTCCTTTGATCTCCCGAAATATCAAATTCCAATCCTTTCAATCCCTTAATGTAGAAGCTGCCAGATCTTGTGTTATCCTGATTGTGTTTCCACAGTATTCAAATTGTTTCTTCCTGGCTGCTTGTAATATTTTCTCCTTGATCTGAGAACTCCAGAACCTGGCTATAATATTCCTAGGAGTTTTCTTTTTGGGATATTTTTTAAGAGGTGATTGGTGGGTTCTTTCAACATCTATTTTTCCCTCTGGTTCTAAAACATCAGGGCAATTTTTCCTTGAGGATTTCTTTTTTTTTTTAAAAGCAATTGGGGTTAACTAACTTGCTCAAGGTTACACGGCCAGTTATTTTGTGTGGGTGTTAAGTATCTGAGCCTGGAACCAATCCCAAGTCTCCCGACTCTGGGGCCAGTGCTCTTAGTCTCTGCACCACCTGGCCGCCCTGAGAATTTCTTGAAGGATGATTTCTAGGTTCTTTTTTTTTTTGATCATGGCTTTCAGGTAGTCCAATAATTTTTAAATTCTCTCTCCTGGATCTATTTTCCAGGTCAGTGGTTTTTCCAATGAGATGTTTCACATTGCCTTCTATTTTTTCATTTGTTTGGATCTGTTTAATAGTATCTTTATTTCTCATAGTCATTAGCTTCCATTTACTCCAATCTAATTCTGAAGGAATTATTCTCTTTAGTGAACTTTTGAGATTCTTTTTCCATCTGGCAAATTTGACTGTTTCAAGCAGTTTGATCAAGGCAAATTCAAAACTTTCTTCTCCTCATTGCCTTTTTTTGGGCCTCTTTTGACATTTGAGTCAGTCCATTATTTTCTTTGCTTTTTGGATGGCAATTGGGGTTAAGTGACTTGCCCAAAGTTACATGGCTAGTAAGTGTGTCAAGTGTCTGAGGCTGGATTTGGACTCAGGTCTTCCTGACTCCAGGGCCGGTGTTCACTATGCCTCCTAGCTGCCCTGTATTAGTCTATTTTTAAGGTGTTATTTTCTTCAGTCAGGTTGTTGACTCTCTTTTCATGATTTTCTTTCATCATTTTCATTTCTCTTCGCAATTTTTCCTCCACTTCTCTTACTTGATTTTCAAAATCCTTCTTGAGCTCCTCAATGGCCTGTAACCAGTTTGTATTTGCCTTGGAAGCTTTTAGTACAGGAATTCTGACTTTGTTGTTTTCCTCCCATTCCATGCTTTGATCCTTTTTGTTCCCCCAAAAGGAATCTAAAGTCCGTTTGCTGTGCTTGCTTTCCTTCCTTTGTTTGCTCATGTTCCCACTCAGTTACTTTACTTTTGATCTTTTTGCCCCACTAGAACTTTGCTTCCATGGAAGAGAGCTTTGTCTGAAATTTCTGGGGTTTTCACAGCTGCTGGAGCTATTAGTTGGGTGCCCTCTCTGTATCCCCCCACAAGCTCTGGCTCACTGGTCACACACCCCAGGACCTTCACCCAAGACAGTGATCCAGATCCAGACAGGTCAATAGAAGAGCGATTACCTGCCCCCCCCCCACTTTGAATTGTCACCTGGTCCCCCTACAATCCACAGGCCAGGAGCTCTGAAGCAGCCACACAGAGGCAGTTGCATGGCCTGCTCTGGGGGTTGAGGCCAGACCACAATCCGTCCCCCCCCCCTCCCAGTTCCAACAGAGTTCTTCACTGGCCTTTTACTTTTTCTTTGGCATGTATAGGTTGATTTATCTGGAAACCTCCACAGCTGCTGGTGATCCCCTCTCCCAAAGTCTGCTCTAGTTGGTGCTGGTTGAGGCCACCCTGGGACTTAAACCTCAGTCTCACACAGGGCTTGGCATGGCTCCCAACATGCTGTGATGAATCCTTTTTGTCCACCTGCCTTGCTGCCTTAAGGGGGAGATTTGTTTCTCTCTGTCACTTTGTGGGTTCCGTAGTTCTAAAGTTTGTTTAGAGTCATATTTTATAGGTATTTGAGGTGGTTATGGGGGGAGCTCACAGAGTTTTCCTGCTTTTACACCACCATCTTCGCTCAGCCCCCTGGCAAGATAGATTCCTATACCTCAGTGCCTGTATATCTTATTTCCCAGCTACATGTAAAAAACAATTTTTTAAAAATACACATTTGTTTTTAAAACTTTGAGTTCCAGATTTTTTCCCTTCTTCCCTCCTCACCCACCCCCACTGGGAAGATAAGCAATTCAATATAGGTTGTACATGTGTAGTTACCCAAATCATTTCCATAGTTGTTATATTGTGAAAGACTATATTTCCATCTATCCTATCCTGCTCTCCACCTATTCTATTTTCTCCTTTGACCCTATCCCTTTTCAAAAATGTTTGCTTCTAACTACCCTTTTCCCCAATTTGTCCTCCCTTCCATCATCCCCCCCTCTTATCCCCATCTACCCTACTTTCTTGTAGGGTAAGATACCCAATTGACTGTGTATGTTATTTCCTCCTTAAGCCAAATTCAAAATAATAAGGTTGTCCCATTCCCTTTCACCTTCCTGCTCTTTCCCTCCATTGTAACAGTTTTCTCTTATCTCTTTTATGTGAGATAATTTACCCTAATCTATCTCTCCCTTTATCCTTCTCCTAATAAATTCCTCTTTCACCTTTCAATTTTAGTTTTTTAGATATCACCCTTCACATGCAACTCATCCTGTGTCCTCTGTCTATGTATACATGAACATACATATGCCCACACTTACATATATATTTATATACACATACACCTCCTTATACATACATATATATGTATGTATACACACATATTCCCTTCAACTATCCTCATACTGAGAAAATTCTTATGAGTTACAATTATCCTTTTTCCATATAGGAATGTAAATAGCTCAACTTTTATAAGTTCCTTATGGTTTCTTTTTCCTGTTTGCCTTCTCATGTTTCTTGTATTTGAAAGTCAAATTTTCTGTTCAACTCTGGTCTTTTCTTCAAGAATGCTTGAAAATCCTTTATTTCATTGAATGACCATATTTTCCCCTGTAGAATTTTTCATAAAACCAACTCCATGTTTTATTTATTAATTCAATGGTTTTCTTAATTCAATTTTATTAATTTTGCCTTTAATTTTTAGAAATTCCAATTTGGTCTTTAATTGGGTTTTTTTTAAATTTGTTCTTTCTTTGCATACCGAATTCATTGGTCTGGTCTTTCTATCTTTTGTGGATGTAAGCATTTAGAGATAAAAAATTTTCCTCTGATTACTGGTTTTTCTGCATCACCATGTTTTGGTATGTTGCCTTATTATTATCGTTGTCTTTAATAAAGTTATTTATTATTTTTGTGACTTACTTTTTAATCCACTCATTCTTTAAGATTAAGTTACTTAGTCTCCAATTAGTTTTTAATATCTATTTCCATGGTCCCTTATTTAATATGTTTTATTGCATTATGGTCTATAAAGGATCAATTAATTTTTCTGCATTTAACTATAACATTTTTATGTCCTAATATCTGGTCAATTTTTGTAAAGGTACCATGTACCACTGAGAAAAGGTATGTTCCTTCTCATTCACTTCTTTCCCAACATGTTTATCTAAGATTCTATTCATCTTCTTAACTTCTTTCTCATTTATATTTTGCTTTGATTTACCTAGTTCTGAGAGGAGAAGGTTGAAAGCTCCCACTATTATAATTTTGTTATCTATTTTTGCCTGTAATTCATTTAGCTTTTTCCTTAAAAACTTGGATGCTATGGCATTTGATACATATATGTTTAATAATGACATTGCTTCATTGTCTATGAAACTTTTTACCAAAATGTAATTCCCCTGGTTATATCTTTTAATTACATCTATTTTGGTTTTCACTTTGTTTAAGATTATGATTGCTACAACTGCTTTTTAAATTTTTCTCAGTTGAATCATAATAAATTCTGCTCCAGCTCATTTTCCCCTTTTTAAGTATCTCTAATTTTAAAATGTGTTTCTTGCAAACAACATATTGTTGGGTTCTGGTTTTTAATCCATTTTGATGTTTTCATTTTATGCATGAGTATAAAACCGATCATGAGCAGTTCTCCTGAGGACTGCTGCCATGAACAACTTTAAGAATTTAATGGTATAATAAAGTGAACTTTCTATTTTTTCAGCAATAAACTAAAGCAAAACATTAAAGAAACTAAAGTACAACATTCACAGCAATATAATACAACAACTTAATACTAAGGTGGCCACAAGGTCTTAAGCAAAACATATCATTCAGTAAATCACAATCTCCTATATCAATATAAAGAACCCATCTAAAGTCTTCTTTCTTTCATCTTGATTGGAGATTGGCTTCCAATTATCCTTGGGTCAATCATCCAAAAGGGGTAATCATCCTTATACCAACATCTGTAAGGGGTAGTGGAAAGTACAAAGGCCACTCACTTCTATGTCACCATAAGTTACAATATCATAAATCAGCTCAAGTACCCAAGTAATTGGAGACTGATTTCCAAATCCCATGGCTACTCTTCCACACTCCCAGATCTTGCCTGGATTCACCTGACTGTTGCCTGGATTCACAGGTAGGTAGCTCTCTGCTCTTGTTCCATATTGCAGCTCATAGGGACTGCTCCACCCCAAGCTCTTCACAGTTTCTGTCTCTAGGAAAACAAAACTCAATAGGGTTACAACAATATTTATACACATTACTGGCACTATCATCTCAATTCACTTTCTGTCTGAGAAATCAACACAAATCATCAGATAGAGTGCTTCTGTCTGACAAAGTACACAAATCAACAGACAGAATGCTTCTGTCTGACAAAGCAACACAAATGAACAGAGTGCTTCTGTCTGACAAAGTAATGCAAATTAATAGACATAGTGCTTCTGTCTGACAAAGCAATGCAAACACAGAACAACAGATGGAACAACAGAGCACCAAAACCACAAGCATTATTATTATTTTTTCTTTGGAGAAGGGAAGGTAGGGCAATTGGGGTTAAGTGACTTGCGCAAGGTCATATGGCTAGTAAGTGTTAAGTGTCTGAGATTAGATTTGAACTCAGGTCCTCCTGACTTCAGGGTCTGTGCTCTATTCAGTGCACCACCTAGCTGCCCCAAGCCACAAGCATTCTTTCTCTCAGTTCTGCTTAGTCCCAGCTCATGCTTGAGCTTTGATCTGCTCTGCTCCTTCCTGTTCCTCCTTTCCTGTTCTATCCTTCATGTTTCACTCTTTTGGCAAGCTCCTCCCATCCTGGGCTCCATAGGTTTCTTAAGGGCAGGGAAGGTCTCCAAACTCTCTTAGGTCTATTAAGGGCAACACAATGTGTACTGTTTCCAACAAAGACTTGACACCATCAAAGGAGAGGCTCAAAGGCACTTGAATAGCTGAAACAAGCTGCAAAGTACTACTTTTCTTGCCATTACAGTGAGTTCATCCCATTCAAAGTTATAATTACTAGCTGTGTATTTTACTCCATACTATTTTCCCTTGTTGTTTATCCTTCTCCTCTTTTTACCTTATCCCTCCTCAGGTGTCTAATTTACTTCTAATGAAGGCCTCCTTAAGCCACATCCCTTTTTTAGAAGTCCCTCTCTTATCCTCTCTCTTGTCTCCCTATTCCTTGATATGTACACTGTTTTGAGTCCCTCCCTTATCTCATCCCCTCATGATCCTATTTCTCTGTAAGTTAATAAGACTTTTATATCCTTCTGTCTGTATATGTTATTCTCTCTTTAACTCAATTCTTATGAGAATAAGGTTCTAATACTATCAGTCTTCCACTCCTTCCTGCCCTTTACTATAAACATTTGTAATGGCAAGAAAAGTAGGATTTTTTGCTGTTTTTCTCAATTGAGTTTTAGCCAATCAAGCGCCTTTGATTGAATCAAGAGTCTTTGATTGGAAACAGTGTATATTGTATTTCTTGGAGGGAGTGTAGAGAGAGGAGAAGAGCTGAGAAAGAAAAGTGAGTGTGAATGTGATATGGGAACTTGCTTGTGGGGAGGCCTAAGAGAAAGAATGTTTGTGATGTCAGCTTTCCCTCTGTCGATCTGTGTTAATTTCTCAGACAGAAGGAAGATGATGGTGCTAGTAATGTTGTATAGATATTTATGTAGCCCTGTTAAGCTTTGTTTTCCTATAAACATAAACTGTGGACAGGAGCCCCTGGACTTGCTGTCAGGCAGGAGAGGGAAGATCTTGGAGTGGAGCAGACTCTGTGAGTTGAGACAAGGATCAGGAGAAGAAAGCTGCCTGACTGTGAACCCAGGCAAGAGCTGGAAGCAGTCAACCCATGGAGGAGGAGGAACTGTAAGGTTTGGAAGTCAGCCTTGAGTCAAGATGAGAGAGGACATTACTTGGATACTGTGTACTGATTGAGGAGATTGTGACTTATTGTGATCCAGAGGTGGATGGTGTTTGTATTTTCTGCTACCCCATAAGGATGTGTTGTTCAAGGAGAGACCCTAGCCTTGGACCCCCTAATTGTGTAAACAATTATAATATATGCTATGTGCCATATGACTGTATCAGCAATGCCATATTCATAATGCCTATAGAGATTACAAATATGCTGATATAATTATCCATTACAAAATACGTCATGTTTGCCATATGAGGAAATAAACTAGAAAATTTATTAAGATACCAAAAGACTGAGTCCCAAAACCAGAACGTGAAAGCCATCAGAGTAGTTATGATATTGGCACAGGTAGATAAAGTAGAAAGCACCCACATTTTCAAGCCTTTAAAACAGAACAGGCTACCTCCGGCAAAGGTCCTCCTCTCCCCACGCACAGCAACCACCCAGCGTCCTGGAAGTGCACTCCCAGCAGCTCCGGCCCCTGGCAGTCCTCAGCAGGAGTCCTTAGCAGAAAGTCCTTAGCAGTCCTAACTCAAAAAGGGCTTCATGCTGCCACTGCCTCTGCTGCTGCCGCAGCCGTTGCCACCACCGCCAGCCACCGCAGGAACACTAGCTTGGCTTCCGCTTCCTTTTTCTCCGCCCCTTCCTGCTACATCAGCAAGTCCAACGGGGCATGGAAGATCTTTAAATCCCATAACCCTTACATTCGGCCCCAAGATCTTTCATGTCCCTTACTTGGCAAAAATACAGTAGGAATAACTGGTGTCAACAAAATTTCACAACAATATAACAAGAATAGCACACAATAAACACAGAAAACCATATTTTAGGGTGGGGCTTGAGCACAAGCTCCCCATCATTCCCCCATCCCAAACAAATGGGGCCCCAAAATCTTGTGGTAAGGGGTGAATATCTCTTCTTCTATGGCTACTTGCTGCTGAAATTGGATGTAGAGCTGTCCCTGTCCTAAGGGGTCCCATTTGAGAGGTCAGTTCTTAATATGCTTGATGCCAGGTCCAAGGGTGACACATCACAGTTGCAGACAGGGGGTGACATCCAGCTTAAGCTATCAGGCATCTACAGATGGAGGGTACCAAGCCTGTGGAAACAAATCTAACAAACAAGGTGAACAAACAAAAAATCAAGAAAAAGCAAAGAGACAATAACCAGACTATCGTAGCCTCACTCACGGTAGAATAAATGAGTTAAGGGTACAATTTTGTAATCATCTTCTCCAGAATAAACAATAGTTACAGTGTTATCCCTCCCATATGCTATAATCTCTGCAGCCTTTGGAAGATCATCTGGCTTCCGTTTTACCCATACTTTAGCTCCTGATTTTATTCTATCAGTAGAACCAAATCCTTCAATTCCTGTGACAGTTATTTTGGAAGGAGGGTCAGTTTTTACAAGTGGCATTGTTTTACAAGGAACAATAATCACTTGAACTATCCTATCATTCTTGTGAATCTGTATGGGCCTTTCACTTAAATTCTGGAATGTTACAACAATTTCTCCTTGATAATTAGAATCTATTACTCCAGCCAATACATGTATTCCTTGAGCTGCTAATCCTGATTTGGGTAAAATCTGTCCAAAGTGATTTTTAGGGATTCTTATGCACATCCCAGTGGAGATTTTTCTTATTTCTTTTCTGTCCAACCAAAAGTCCTCTAAACAATGTAAATCATACCCCATTGAACCAGGTGGTCCTGGGTATGGTGCTGGGACATCTGGCCTCAAGGTCCAATACTCAATAATTGGGATCTTGTGTGTTTGTTGTTTTCTAATTTGCAGATTGGGGGTCATCATTCTGGCTAGAGGTGTACTTCCTTCCAATGGTCTATTATTCAAATTACGCAAAGCCATGAACAAATTATCCTTCCAATGTTGATATGAATTATTGGAACTTAACTTCCTCAATTGTCCTTTCAGTAATCCATTCATTCTTTCAATCAACCCAGATGCTTCTGGATAATATGGAATATGATATATCCATTCTATATTGTTTAGTATACAATACTTCTTCATTTCATTGCCTTTGAAATGTGACCCGTTGTCACTTTGAATCTGCATTGGGGTTCCATAATATAGGCTTATGAGATCTAGAGTTTTACAAGTGTTTTTCTGGGTTGCATTCTTATAAGGACAAGCTACTAGTACACCTGAATAGGTATCAACACAAGTACATATAAATCTGCATCCTTTATCCAGTGGTAGTGGACCAATATAATCTATTTGCCAGATTTGGGCTGGGACTTTTCCTCTTGCTATCTCTCCAGTTACTACCCGAGGAACAGTTCGCTCCTTTTCCAATTGACATATATGACATTCTTCTGCTATCTGTTTTAACAGTGAATGAGAGATACTAATACCTCGATCTTGTGCCCACTGGTGTGTGGCCTGGACCCCCAAATGGCCTGCTGTTTGGTGGACCCATTTTGCTAATACCGGATCATCAGTTGTTGTCAAAGTAGGGACAATATGTTCAGTAGCAATCTTTGCCAGTCGATCAGCATGAGCATTGTACTCACGTTCTGGTGTGGTGGGGGCCACGTGAGCATCTACATGAAAAACTGACAAGTCAGTGACCAAAGACATGTTCCAGATATCTTCCCATAATTCTTTGCCCCAGACTTGTTTGCCATGAATTTCCCAATTTTCATTTTTCCCCATGGGCATCCATGTAGCTAACCCATTAGCTACCGCCCATGAATCAGTGAATATATGACACTGTCCTCCTTGTTCTATTTTGATGGCTTGATATACTGCCATAAGTTCAGCATATTGGCTACTTGCACCTATCCCAGTACTTTCCAAAGTCCTTCTAGTACATGGGTTATAGGCCACTGCTTTCCAATGTCTTTTTTGCCCCAAATATTTTGCTGTCCCATCAGTAAACCATGCATGTCTCTTTTGTTCCTCAGTTAATACATCATATCCCTCATTCCACTTTACAGTGGACTTTACCGACTGTTGCTTTGGCTCAGGGGGTGTGTCATTCCTCTCAATTTCTATGTTTGCTACAGATTCATGTAGAGCAGAGACTCCGCTTTTGCCTGTTTTCGCTCTATTTTGAATATACCACTTCCATTTGATTATACTAGCCTCTTGGGCATGTCCAATTCTGTGAGAAGCTGGGGTACTCATTACCCAGGTCATAATTGGGATTCCAGGTCTTAATATCACTTCATGGCCCACAGTCAGTTGTTCAGTCTCCACCAAAGCCCAATATGCAGCTAACAACTGCTTTTCAAAAGGTGTGTACTGGACTCCAGATGAAGGGAGTTTCCTACACCAAAATCCCAAAGGTACATTTCGGCTTTGTTGTTTTTGCCATAAGCTCCAGTTTGCATAATCATCTTGTACAGTCACTTGCAATTCCACTGGACCATTTTGCATGGGCCACAAATCTAGGGCCAATTGTATGGCAGCCTTGGCTTCTTCAAAAGCTTTACTCTGCTCAAGTCCCCAATCGAATTCATATTTCTTCCGTGTGACTCTATATAAAGGTTTTAAAATCTGTCCCAAATGTGGAATGTGGTGCCTCCAGTATCCAAACAATCCTATGAACTTTTGGGCCTCCTTCTTATTGGTAGGGGTAGGAAAATCCTGAATCTTTTGTCGGGCTTGAGGAAGAATCTCCCTTAGCCCCTTCTTCCATTGTATACCCAAAAATTTCACATTTTGAGCTGGTCCTTGAACCTTTGCAGGGTTAATTTCCCACCCTTTACTTTTCATATGCTCAATTAGAAGGGTCAAACTCCTTTCCACTACTTTCGCATCTTTTCCCTGTATCATGATGTCATCAATGTAGTGGGTAAGCTGTACACCAGGTAGCTTTAATTCATCCAACTGTTCAGCCACAATCCTGTGACAAATAGTGGGGCTATGTATGTACCCTTGTGGCAAGCGGGTGAAAGTATATTGTCTACCCTGCCAAGTGGAAGCGAAGTGGTCCCATTGTTTAGGGTCTACTGGAATGGTGAAGAAGGCATTTGCCAAGTCAATAACTGCATACCAAGTCCCATCATATTTCTGGATCCTTTCTATTAAGGTGATGGTATCTGGAACAGCAGCATACAAAGAAGGAGTCACCTTATTCAACTGTCTATAATCCACAGTCATTCTCCATGTCCCATCTGATTTTCTTACTGGCCAGACAGGATTATTCCATCTTGTGGTTGTAGGGACCAACACTCCTGCTTCAACATATTCCTTTATAGTAGTGGTAATTTCATCTTGCCCACCTGGCACACGATACTGTTTTAAAGTAATTACTTCAGAAGGTTCAGGTAAAGTGATTGGGTCCATTTTTAGTTTTCCCACTAAAACTGTATTAATTCCTATCTTCCTCACAGCAAATTGGTATCTCCCTTCAGGTAAATTCAGTGTCATGCCTCTCAATACATCTATCCCAATGATGTATTCAGGAATGGGTACAACAACCACAGTATATTCTTTCTTAGGTAACTGCCCAATTTTCATTGTTATTTTAACCTGTCTGGCTGATATTTCAGCACCTCCTAGACCCGTGATGGTAATAGGAGTTCCATGTTTAAACTTATCAGGGTTTCCATAGATAAGTGTGGCCTCAGCCCCAGTATCAATCAGTGCCCTAGTCACAGTAGTTGATCCATTCTTCCAATATATTGTTAAACCAATATGGGGTCTGCAATCTCTTCTGCATATTTCTTTTATCTGGGCTGGGACTTGGCCTATCTCCTATTCCCCCTGAAGGTGGGGCAAACTTGGATACAAAGATTCAGATTCAGAAATACCTGCAGGGGTGGTTCCTGCTTCCCTGTTCATTCTAATGCTAAGTACCTTTTCTTGGTACAGCTTATGCAGCTCTTCAGTTGGAATACCATCTATTCTTCTGAAGTCCACCCCAGCTCTTAATAGAGCAGTAAACAGTTCCCTTCTTGTTGGTCTATTTTGTCTCTGAATCCTCTGGCTGTTTACTCTTCTCTCTCGAGGCAATTTGTCTTTTTCCCATTCCCCTAAATCGCTTAATTGTGAAATCTTATCCAGCACCTCTGAAAGAGGGTGCCCTATTTCTCCAATTAACAGAGTCAGAATTAGGTGCTTATATGCAGGAGGAGCTGTCTTCACTATGATATTTCTATGAGGAACTCCTAGGGGGGTATCATAATATGCATTTGCATCTCCAATCAGGATAGCAGTTTTCATTACCTCCTCCTTTAGTTTTCTCATACAGTCTCTAAGTGAGTACCAGGGTCTGTCTCCCCTAGGCCACATAGATTCAGTTGGATATTGCTTTTTGCAACCTTCTGCAGCTAAAGCTAGAAGATTAGTTTTATTATTTCCTCCTTGCATATGGTGATCCCTAAAAGCCTGGTGTACAAAAGGATTCTGACTGATACTTATGAATTTTAAACAGTCCTCACTGTCCAGTGTTATTCCTCCAGCGCCTTCATCAGTGATTCTTACTATCCAAGACACTAAAGACTCCCCCATTCTTTGGGTAAATCTACTTAATATATCAGTGATCTCCTGTTGAGTGAAATCCTCAATTATCTCCCTGGACTCTGTTTTGCCTCGGTGGTTCTCCTGCCTTCTTCTTCGTATGGGGAGAGCTTCTACATTAGGAGACTCCTCATCTAACCTTGCTCCATTCTCCTCACACACATTCTCCTGGAAGCTGTCAGGGCAAATCTGCCCAGCCTGTACAAAAGCTGCATGCACATTCGTTCTGCTAGTTTTTTGCTTCCTTTTAGCTACATGAACAGTAGCTTGCTCCTGGACCACATGAGTCCCTCCAGTTTGCTCTTCTGAGTGCTGTGACACAGAAGAATCCTCAGGCAAACTAGCTGACTCCCTAGCCATCTGAGCTCTTTCCTTCAGCAGCTTATCCCTACTTTTACACATAAGGCGATAACTTGTTAGCAGCACCCAGCCTCTCCTGCACACTCCTGCCAGTTCTTTGCCTGGTTCTATAGGTATTGCTTTCAAACATCTTTCCAAATCTCCAGGTTCTCCCTCTTTTAGCCTTGGTTCCCAGTTTTCACAGGGCCCTGTGCTTTTAGCCCATTCTCTGGCTAGAGAGGAATAAGGCAAATCCTCCCATCCTGGAATAGCCATTTCTCCCTCTAAAGCCCCACTGCTTCCAAATAGAGGCCTGACATTTTGTGATCCCATCCTGGTCGCCAAATGTATCAGCAATGCCATATTCACAATGCCTATAGAGATTACAAATATGCTGATATAATTATCCATTACAAAATACGTCATGTTTGCCATATGAGGAAATAAACTAGAAAATTTATTAAGATACCAAAAGACTGAGTCCCAAAACCAGAAAGTGAAAGCCATCAGAGTAGTTATGATATTGGCACAGGTAGATAAAGTAGAAAGCACCCACATTTTCAAGCCTTTAAAACAGAACAGGCTACCTCCGGCAAAGGTCCTCCTCTCCCCACGCACAGCAACCACCCAGCGTCCTGGAAGCGCACTCCCAGCAGCTCTGGCCCCTGGCAGTCCTCAGCAGGAGTCCTTAGCAGAAAGTCCTTAGCAGTCCTAACTCAAAAAGGGCTTCGCGCTGCCACTGCCTCTGCTGCTGCCGCCGCCGTTGCCACCACCGCCAGCCATCGCAGGAACACTAGCTTGGCTTCCGCTTTCTCTTGCTCCGCCCCTTCCTGCTATGTCAGCAATCCAACGGGGCATGGAAGATCTTTAAATCCCATAAACCTTACAATGACATATGTATGTATGTATGTATGTATGCATGTATGTGCGTATTCGATAATATGTTTTGCTTAAGGATGTTGCTATGAATGTTATGCTTTTTTGAACAATGTTCAGTTAATTGATGAATATATAGAGAGTTCATTATATTATGCGATTAGACCCTTGAAATTATTCATAGCAGCAGTCCTCTGGTGCAATGCTATGATTGGTGTTGTGCTGCTCTACCACTCACATTTCATTTGTATAATGTAATTGCTCCATTTTACCTCATTCTACCAATTTTATTTTTTATCATCCTCCAATTATATTCAACTCAACCCCAAGCTTATGTATGCACTTTCAAACTATCTTAGTAACAACATTCTTAAGACTTACATATAATATTTTCCCACATAAAAAGTAAAGTTTGACCTTATTAAATCCATTATAATTGGTCTTTAACATTTACCTTCTTATGTTTCTCCTGAATCTTGTAGGCCAAATTTTCTATTCAGTGCTGATCTTTTCCTTATGAAAACTTGAAAGTCCTTTAATTCATTAAATAACACTTTTCCCCCATACAGGATTACACTCAGCTTTGTTGGGTAAATTATTCTTGGTTGCAAACTCAGCTTCTTTGCTCTTCTGGATATCATATTCTATGTCCTTCATTCTTTTAATATTGAAGTTGTGTTATCCTGACTATAGCCCTAAAATATTTAATGTTTCTTTCCAGCTGTCTATAGCACTTTCTCCTTAACCTGGGAACTTCAAAATGTATATCTGTAATGTTCCTGTAAGTTTTTGTCTTGTGATCTCTTTTAGGGAGTGATAGGTGGATTTTTTCCCCCAATTTCTATTTTACCCTCTAATTCTGAAACTTCAGGGTAATTTTCCTCAGTAATTTCTTGAAGCATCATGTAGTCAAATGTGTGAATTCATTGTCTGAATAATGACTTCACCAATAGTGCATTAGTGTCCCAATTTGTTCATGTACCCCCCAGCATTTGTCATTTTCTGTTTTGTCGTGTGAGCCAATCTGATGTGTGAGGGGAGCTCTGGGAACACAAAAAGGAAGAAAGTTAGGCTCTCAAGAAGCTCATTGTTATAGAACAAGAATGTTTCTTCTTTATTTACATTTCTCTAATCAATAGTAATTTAGAACATCTTAATGACTATAGGTAGCTTTAATTTCTTCTGAAAACTTCCTGTTCTTATACTTTGATTACTTATCTAATAGTGAATGACTTATTTTTATTAATTTGACTCATATATATATATATATTTAAAAAATAAGGCCTTTATCAGAGAAACTTGCTGTAAAACTCTCCCCCTTTTCCCTATTTACTGACATCCCTTTGATTTTGCATGTATTGGTTTTATTTGGGCAAAGATGTATTAATTTAAAACAATCTAAATTGTCCATTTTACTTTCCATGATCCTTTCTATATTTTGTTTAGTTCTAAGTTATCCCCTTAATCAAAGATCTGACAAGTAAAATTTTCCTTGTTTTTCTAATTTGCTTATTATATCATCCTTTGAGTTTAAATCATGCATTGATTTTGACCTTGTCTTGTTATGCAGTATGAGATGTTGATTTATGCCTACTTTCTGCTAAATTACTTCCACTTTCCCCAGCAATTTTTGTTAAATAGTGGTTTCTTGCCCTCAAACCTTGGATCTCTGTGTTTATCAAACATTAGATGACTATGTAAGATAGTTTGAAATCTGGAAATGCTAAGCTACCTCCCTTCACATTTTTTTTTGTCAATTCTTTTTAAATTCTTGACCTTTGGTTCTTCCAGATGAATTTTATTTTTTTAAGTCTATAAAAGAATTCTTTGGTAGTTTGATTGGTATGAAACTGAATGAGTAAATTAATTTAGTAGAATTTTCATTTTCATTATATTGACTCAGTCTCCCCAAATACAGCACTATCTTATATATCAAGAAAAGGTCAAAATGGATACATGACCTAAATATAAAGGAAGATATAAGAAAAGTTAAAGAACATGGAACATAAAACTTATCAGACTTATTGATAGGAGAGCAATTTATAAATAAACAAGAAATAGCATTGAGAGCTATAAAATGGATACTTTGGAAAGCAATAATTAAAAAAAATTTTGTAGAAATAAAACTAATGTATCCAAGATCAGGAGGAAAGCAGAAAATTGGGGAAAACTTTTCATAGACAGTTTCTCAGAAAAAAAAACCTGAGAAAATAAGCTATTCCCCAATTGATTATTGGTCAAAGGATATAAACAGGCAGTTTTCCAATTAAGAAATAAAAAAATTAATAGCCATATAAAATGTTTTAAATCATTATTCGTTAGAGAAATGCAAATTAGTACAACTCTGAGGTATCATTTTACACCTATGAGACTGGTTAAAACCAAGGGAAAAGCAACAAATGTTGAGAGGAACATGGAAAAAATGGAATACTAATTCATTTTTGGTGGAACTATAAACTAATCAACAGTTTTGGAAAACAATTTAAAATTATACCCAAAGATACCCCTTGACTCAGCAATACCACTGCTTGGTCTGTTTCCCAAGATGATTAAGGAAAAAAGAAAAAGTACTTGTATTTTCTAAAATATTTATAGCAGCTCTCTTTTTGGTGGCAAATAACTGGGAATTGTGGGGATGCCCAAGAATTGGGGAATGACTGAACAAGTTGTGGTATATGATTGTGATGGAATAATATCGTGCTATAAGAAATGATGAGCTCAATGATTTTAGAAAAACAGGAAAAGACGTCCATGAAATAATGAAGAATAAATCAGAATCAAGAAAGCCTTGTATACAGTAATAGCTATATTGTTTTAAGAACATCTTTGAGTGACCAAATCCTTTTGACTATTGTAAACATAAACAACCAAATTAAGTAAAAATGAAGGAAGATACTATTTGCATCCAGAGAAAATAGAGTGCATAGTATGTGCATAGTATGGCCTTACATATACACACACATACACTTATATAAACATATACACATGTATGTGTATGTATATATGTATGTGTATATATACATATACACACACATATTTGTGTCTAATGGTAGCCATCTCTGGGGTGTGACAGTTGAGAAAGAAGAAAGGAAGTTGCACAATAAATTTATTATATATTTAAAAGGAAAAGCAATTTGTCTATAATTGATTTGCAATTTCATGTACAATATCCATTTTTCTCTTCTACTTTAAAAATAAAAAATATAATAAAGGGAAAACACGTTACTCCACATGTAATTCTACATGTGGATGTGTTTGTCCAGAAAGTGTCAGATAACTCTGTATAGGTTATTTAGAGATGCATATAATTTCACTATTGTTTTTAGTTAAGTATAGAGGAACATTGTTCTATTTGGTCTTTAAAAGTGGTGGGAAATAGCCTCAAATTGTAAACAGAGGACATAGACATTGTACATGTGGACAGGAGTAATTGATAGCCCAAGAATGAATATAATTGTACTTATAAAGCCTTTTGGGATGGAAATGGGGACAGAACCCATGCTTCTCCTGGATCATTGCTTTACCATGGTAGAGAGAATCAAAGTATAAGCTATGCCATGCTGGGTTACCCAAGATGAATAAATTATAGTGGAGAGTTCTGACAAAAGGAAGGAAATTGCAAACTACTCCAGTATCTTGTCAAGAAAACCCCATGGGCAATATTAAGATGATAAAAGTGTGACACCAGAAGATAAGTCCTTCAGATTAGAAAGTTTTAAATATTTACTGGGGAAGAGCAAAAGATGGATATAAGTAGCTCCAGAAAGAATGATGTGACTGAGCCAAAGCCAAAAGGAAGCTCAGCTCCACGTATCTTCTTTTTTTTTTTTTTAAAGCAATTTGGGTTAAGTAACTTGCTCAAGGTTACATGGCCAGTTATTTTTTTTGTGTGTGTAGGTGCCAAGTATCTGAGGCCAGAACCAATCCTGGGTCTCCCGATGCCGGGGCCAGCACTCTTACTCACTGCTCCACCTGGCTGCCCCACCATATGTGTCTTCTGATGAAGAAAAGTCTGATGCTATAAATATCAATACCACATAGGAATGTGGAATGCAAGATCTATGTAGCAAGAAAAGTTGGATGTGGTCTCACAGGAGATGGAAAAACATCTTGGTTGTCAGTGAATTTAAATGAATAGGCATAGGTGAATTTAACTCTGGTAATATTTATATATACTACTGTGGGCAATAATCCCTTAGAAGAAATGGGGTGGTCTTCATAGTCAATAAAAGGGTGAGAAAAGCAGTACAGGAGTATAATCTCAAAAATCACAAAATATCTATTTGAATCCAAGGCAAACTGTTCAACATTATAGTAATAGAAGATTATGCTCCAATCACGGATGACAAAAAAGTCAAAGTTAATCAATTCCATGAAGACCTGCAACACTTAGAAATAACAGCAAAGAAGATGTCACATTCATCACAGGGCATAGGAATGCTAAAATAGGAAATCAAAAGATAATTGAAATAACAGAAAAGTTTGGTTTCAGTGTACAAAATGAAGGAGGGCAGAAATTAATGGAGTTTTGTCAAGATAACTTGCTGGTAGGGACGGCCAGGTAGCACAGTGAGTAAGAGCACCGGCTCCAGTGTTGGGATGACCTGGGGATCAAATCCGGGCTCAGACACTTAGCATCCACTCAGAAACACCTGGCCATGTAACCTTGAGCAAGTTACTTAACCCCAATTGCTTAGGGGCGGCCAGATGGCTCAGCAAGTAAAGAGCACCAACTCTAGTGTTGGGATGACCTGGGGATCAAATCCGGGCTCAGATACTTAGCACCACACCCAGAAATAACTGGCTGTATAACCTTGAGAAAGTTACTTAACCCCAATTGCTTTAAAAAAAAAAGATAACTTGCTGGTCAGAGCAAACACTCTTTTGCAGCAAACCAAAAGGTGACTTTATACATGGACATCACCAGATGGTCAATATTGAAATCAGATTGATTATATGGTTTGTAACCAAAGGTGGAAAAGCTCTCTACAATTAATTAAAACAAGATGTGGAACTGACTGTGGCTCAGATCATGAGTTTCTTATTGCAAAATTCAAACTTTAATTGAAGAAAGCAGGGGAAACTGTCAGACCACATAGGTATGATCTAACTAGCATCCCTTATGAGTATGACGTGGAAGTGATTAATAAATCTAGGTGATTCTGTCTTGTAGATAGAGGGTCCAAAGAATTATGGTAAGGATCTAACAAAAGAGATTAAAAAAGAGATGACAAGAATATACAGAAGAACTACATAAGAAAGATCTTAACATCACTAATAACTATGGTAGTGTGGTTACTGATCAAGAGACATATATTCTAGAATGAAGTCAAGTGAGTCTTAGAAAATATTGCTAAAATATTGTAACAATAAGATTAGTGGAAGTGATGGAATTTCAGCTGAGCTATTTAGAATCTTAAAAGATGATGCTGTTAAAATGCTGCACTCAATAGACCAGAAAATTTGGAAAATTCATCAATGATTACTGGATTGGAAAAGATCAGTTTTCAACCAAATCCTGAAGAAAGGCAGTGCCAAAGAATGTTCAAGGTACTGAACAATTGTGCTCATTTTGTATGCCAGCAAAATTATGTTTAAGATTCTGCAAGCTAGGCTTCAGCAGTATGTGAACCAAGAATTATGAGGCTGGTTTTTGAAAAGTCAAAGGACCTGGAAGTTAAATTACCAACATTCTTTGGATTATGAAGAAAGCAAGGGAGTTCCAGAAAAACATCTACTTCTACTTCACTGACTACCATAAAGCCTTTGATTGTGTAGATCACAACAAAATATGGCCAGTTCTCAAAGAGATGAGAGCACCAGATGATCTTACTTTTTTCCTGAGAAAACTGTTATGTGGGTCAAGAAGCAACAGTTAGAACCAAACATGGAACAGCTAATTGGTTTAACATTGGGAAAGGAGTATGACAGGACTATGTATTGTCACCTTATTTATTTAACTTATGTGCAGAACATTTCATGCAAAATGCTAGACCAACCAAATCAAAAGTAAGGTTGCTGGGAGAAATATAAAAAATCTCAGATAGACAGATGTTATATAACCACTCTGATGGCAGAAAGTTAAGAAGAATTAAGAAGCCCCTTCATGAAAGTGAAAGAAGATAGAATAAAAGTTGGCTTGAAGCTTACTTAAAAAACCCTAAGATCATGGCAACTGGTTCCATCACTTCCTGGAAAATAGAGAAGAAATGGAAGGAGTATCATATTTTACATTCTTGGGCTCAAAGGTCACTGCAGATAGTGACTGCAGTCATGAAATTAAAAGATGCTTGCTCTTTGGAAGGAAAGCTATGACAAATCTGTACAGTATGCTAAGATGCAGAGACATCACTTTGCCAACAAAAGTCTGTATGGTTAAAGCTATGGTTTTTCTAGTAGCAACGTCTGAGTATAAGGAAAGCTTAGTGCTATAGAATTGATGCTTTTAAATTATGGTGCTGGTTAAGACTTTTGAGAGTCCCTTGGACAGCAAGGAGATCAATCAGTTCACAGTTAAATAAATTAATTCAGGCTATTCACTGGAAGGTTAGATACTGAAGTTGAAGCTTAAATACTATGACCGCATAATTAGAAAACAGGATTCATTGGAAAAGACCCTGATATTGGAAAAGTTGAAGACAAAAGGAAAAGAGGATGGCAGAGAATGAAATGGATAGTGTCATGGGATCATCTACTATTGTTGCTGCTTTCTAGACATGCTGCTTTCTTAACTGAGCAATAGTTGCATAACACCTTTGTAGTCACACTGATGATCCTCTCTGTTGCCATCTGCTGGTCCTCACCCATAATATGGCTGTGAGAGGAGAGAATCTGTCCTCTCTTTGTTTTTTAGCCCCTTGCTTATTTTGCAATGCTGTCCTAAGTAAACTACCCCAACTTTACTAGCTAGAGAAGGCTTTAGCCATCTTAAATATATTTTAAATTGATTTTCTCTTTATTTCTAATATTCTATTAATTTGAACTTCCATCTGAGTTATTGTCTGAAGATGCTTTTTAAATCTTATTGGCTTCTACACTCTCTCTGGTCTGGCTAACACTCTCATACTGCACTCATAACATCATGTCTAGGACTTTTCCCAGTTGATAGCAAGCTATGACCACAATTGCATGGCTACTATTCAAACTCTTTCTCATGGTCCTAGGGTTAACTCTGATTTGTGGAGATACATTGCTATAACTTGCCACCCATCATAACTCCTGAGTCCCCATCTGAGTGCTTCCTATTTACATAAGATCAGTCAATCACAATGACACCTTAGGCTCTTAAATGTGAAATATTTATTAAATGACAAGGAAATAACTGGAATATTAATATTTACTCAATACAAAGGGAAATACTTATCATAATAAAGTCCATTCAAAAACCTGAAGCACACTCTCCCACCAATACACACAGTGTTCACAGGCTCTGAGAGTAAATTCATTTACAGAAACCCAGAAAGGAAGCACATGAGTAAGAAAACCCAGGTACCTCAGCCAAGTCACAGCCTTGGAAGCCAGACCATGGTGTCTTTGGTGTTTTTACAGAAAAATTTCCACTAAATATTGCCTCTGGGAAGAATTTCTTCTCTACCATCCACTTCCTTTTGGTTTTATTAGTTCTTCTAGACAAAACTACTTCTCTACTTCATTTGGCCCACTTAAAGCAATGACAAATTCTTCTAGTACCCATCCTCCATGGCAGATGTGGAGAAAGTAGAATATTTTTTTTTACTGTCAAGTAGTCCCTTTTACACTGAAGAACTGGCAGGCTCTATGGTTTTGTTCTGAAGCCAGGCTCAAATGCAAAATGTTGTATCTGGCATTCAAAGACCTCTTACCATTTCAGTCTTCTTGAACTTTAGTCTCCAACAGGTTATCTTTGATCTAGTGAAATTGGCCTCCTAACTGTTCCAAGAACAAGATACTTTTCATGTTTCATTTCTGGATATTTTCTCTGGCTGTCTTCCTAGCCTGGTAAGCTCTTTCACCTCCACTCTGACTACTGACCTGCATGTTTTCCTTTAAGTCCCAACTAAAATTCCACCTTCTACAAGAAGCCTTTCACAGATGCTTTAACTCTAGTGCCTTCCCTCCATTAATTATTTCCTATTCATCCTGTATATAGCTTGATGGTATATATTTGTCCACATGTTATCTCCTCCATTAGATTGTAAGCTCCTTTAGGGTAGAAACTATTTTTTGCCTCTTTTTGTATCCCTAGAGCTTAGCACAGTGCCAGGGAAATGCCAGTAACTTAATACATGTTTATTAATTGATTTATAGATAGCATTAGGCTCAGGCAGCCTTTCCCAACAAGTTCTTCAAATAACATGGGGATTCTATTTTATACTATCACCTTTAAGCACAAGGCACACCTACTTTCACAGCAAAGTAGATGAAAAACCTACCTTGTCCCTCTGTTTCTTCTTCTAAACTAGGGAGGACAGCAAGGAGCAGTATAAACAAGTCCCTGAACCCTCAGGAGTAGAATTATCCCACCTTGCTTCTGTCAATCAGCTCTTAGAAAATACCACTCTTTCATTAAGCTCACAGCAAGACTTAGCTTCAGACTGTGCCTCTTAGTTTTGATCCTGTCAGTTCCTGTGTTCTATCTTTTGTAAGTAACTCCTGTGTCATTTCCAAGGAAGTAAGTCCTACTGGAAAGGTGCCAGCCAATCTCACCACCTGCCAATCAACTTGCTCTTACAAGGAAGACAAGTCAGCCTAACTGAGGCAGCAAGGGCTTGTGCTAGTCAAGTTAAATTGCTACTACCCTCAGAATCCATGACAAACTGGAACCTTGATACTGACTCTGTTACCAGCCTAGGCCCCATAGCCATCAATGAAAGTAGCAACAATTAGTAAGAATATTAAGGGATTAGTTGGTATAGAATAGATGAAGGTTAATAGCTTTAGGTAAGCCTAGTTAAGTTCCAAAAGTCTATCTTTAAGGCTAATATCAGTGCAGAGAGTTCAATCTGTTGAGTTATGTTGTTTTAATTGAGGTATAGGAAGAAAATCTAGCCACATACAATTCATAATTGGAAAAGAGAGGGCCATCTTAATAGGTAAATAATATCTTTATATTATTATGAAAATAGTTTTGACATGAAGACAAAGTACCAGTCTCTGAAATCCTCTCTTGAGCTGAACTGACAAACATTCAAACTACTGCAGAGGGTGCAACTTTGATGGCCTGTAAATGTATATTTACTTAAAAGACAATTTTATGGAGAACTTGTACAAGGCAAGTGCTCATTCTGAGGTCAGAAGAAGCAGTACAAGGGCATTCTCAAAGTCTCTCTGAAGAACTTTAATACTGATTGTGACCTGAGAGGCACTGGCACAGGACCACCAATCATGGTGTTTCCAAATCAAAGAAGGTGATGTGTTCTGTGAATAAAGCAGATTGCGGTTATCAATTGTAGTAGAACATGAGAGATGTGCAAATCTAGAGACATCTCCATGCCAAATATTCAAATGGACTATTTCTGCCTGACCTGTGGTAGAGAATTCAGATCTTATATTAGACTCATCAGTGAACACACTGTACCTTGAATCCAACATTGTGATGTAATTTGTCCTTTTGGAGTACAAAAGAACAATAACAACAATATTCTTTACATCCATGTTCCACAGTTTGGCTATTCCTTTGACAAGTATATGCTCTCCAATTTCAGTTGTTATAAGAAATAATACTTACTTAGTCCTCTTACTTTAAACTCAAGATCAAAGGATGTAAACAATTCATTAACTTTTCCTTTATAATGCATATTGCTTTCTAGAATGGTTAAAACCATTCATAGCTCCTCTAGTTGTAGCTTAGAGGGCCTGTGTTCTCATAGTCTGCAACCAAGAATTTCCTAACCTTTCATTTCTTTGTTAACTTGATGAGTGTGAGGGTTTTATAATTTTTACTTTTCTTACAACTAGTGATTTCAACTGTTCATTGCTTGGATCACTTGTCTGTTGGGAATGGTCCTTGATCTCATTAATTCCTTAAATATTTTGAATATCAGACTTTTTCAGAGATACTAAGTTAAAATGTTTCCCCCAATCTTTTATTTTTCTTCTGAATCTATATGTTTTGATGTTATTTGTACAAAAGCTTAATAATTTTATGTAATTGAGAATAGGTATTTTGTCTTTTATAATCTCTTATATCACATCTGGTTATAGCTCCACCCTGCAGCTCCAAACCTTAAACATACAATTTGGTAGAAGATATAGACTTTCATTTTCTGACTCTGAATTTTTAAAGTTAGATAATTTTTAATTTGTAATTTCTTATGGTATTTGTTTAAGCTGCTGACCTAGTTATCTATTTGAACAAACTGCTCCTTTTATTCTGACCAGTTCTTGTTAAATAAAGAAGTCCCTTGTCGATTATTTGTGTTTTGCAGTTTGTCTAACACTAGACATTGTGTACAATAGTTTTTGGGCCATGTTTATTTATTTTATTCCACAGACCAACCCTTCAATTAAAAAAACCTGGAACTAGATATTTTTAATAATTTATGCTTTGTAAAATAGTTTTAAATCTTGTAATACAAATGCCCTCTCCAATTTTTTTTACTTATTTCTCCAAGTCAATTTTGTTACTATTTTGTCTAATTCTATGAAATACCCTTTTAGTAATTGGATTGGTGTAGCACTAATCATGTAAAGTCATTTGAGTAATGTCATCTTTATGCTATATTGGTGTAATCTAGCCACAAACTTTGAATAACTTAGTAATTACTTAGAGTTTCTTTTATTTCAGAAAAAATAATTAGCAGGTCCTCTATGTGTCAATAGGTTAACTCCTAGATATTTAGTTAATTTTGTTCTTCTATTAATGGAAATTTCTCTTCCTTTTCATTTTTTTTGAGATTTTATTAGTAAAATGGAGAAAATCTAATAATTTGGGGGATTTATTTTGTATCTTTCCATATTGCTGAAATTATTTTTTCAACTTTCATTGATTATCTGGAAGTTTTCTAAATAAAATGTGCTATCATCCCTAAAGGGCTATATTTCCTTATTTTACTCTTTGCTAATGCTTTAATCTCAAATTTCTTTCCATTTCTTTACTCCATGTAGCTAGAATTTCTAACATTGTGTCAAATAATAGTGACATACAGGCATAGGTTAACAATTTATTTTTGTTAGATTTATCTACATCTTTTAAAAAGCAAAAAAGAAATTGACCTTCATGTGGTCTTTGAAAATTTTGCTAAGTTAAAGTTCTTATATATTATATATATAAAGATCACATATATTATACATGTTATATATTATATGCATATATGTATATATTGACTCATTGACTTCTTCTGATTTTGTGTTTTGATCTTTCATGTCATCATAGTAGCTTTTTATGGTCAGGTTCTTTTTGTTTGATCATTTTTTTTCCAGGCTATTTCTTGACTTAGAACTCTACATTAAAATTGTTATCCTGGGGTAGAGGGAGCACCATCCCAAGCTTCAGATTTTTTTGTGAAGCTGTTTTCAGAGTTAGTTCGGGGCGGGGGGGGCGGGGTCTGTAGGCTTTCAGTTCTTTCAAGGTGGTATGATTTAAGGAGAGGTGTGTTTACTACTTTCCTGGCCTGTACTCTGTTCTGTTAAGTGACCACATGCGCTCTTTTCCACCCTAAAATCATGGTCAGAGACCCTCTCCCTTATGGTCACAAGATGTGCTGTGCTACTGAGCCTCTTCATCCTGAGACTATGATCTGGCTTTGCATAAGTACAATGTAACAAAGACTTTCATCCAATGCTAGTAAAGGGCCCACTGTAATCTTCTGATCAGTTGTTCAGCCCCTTACTATCTGTGGGCTGAGAGCTCTGGAAGATGCTGTTGCTTGTTCGGTTGTCTCCAAGTCTTCTATGGTCTTCTTGAGTTTTGGCATTGCCTGTACTGGCCTGAGCTCTACTCTCACCCAGGTGTATAGACCTTTCCTGCAGATATTGTTTCACCCCCTCCTTTTGTAGTTTCTGCCACTACAGAACTCATTTTGAGGCATTATTTAATGTTTTCTGGTAGGGATTTTGGGAGAGCACAGGAATTTTTTTTTTTTTTGCCATCTTGGCTCCACCCTTAGGAATGCGTTTTCCACCAAAAATTAAAAATTAGTACTGATAATAATAAATTATTCTGAAAAATTGTACAAGGACTATACAATTCTTTTTATGAGGAAAATATAATCCTAATGCCTAAACCAGGGAATAAAAAAGTATAGCAGAACTATAGATCAATATTATTAATGAATATTGATTCTCAAAATGCTTATAAAATCTTGTCAAATAGATTATAGTGATTCATCGAAAAAATCATTAACTGGTTGGATTTATACCAGAGATTCAAGACTGGTTCAATATTAACAAAACAACTTACATAAATAATCTTTTTTTTTTGGAGGGGGGAAGGCAGGGTAGTTGGGGTTAAGTGACTTGCCCAAGGTCACGTGGCTAGTAAGTATTCAGTGTCTGAGGCTGGATTTGAACTCAGGTCCTCCTGACTCCAGGGCCAGTGCTCTATTCACTGTGTCACCTAGTTGCCCCAAGTAATCATATTTTTAAAAGTCCCAGATCACATGATTATCTCAATAGCTATGGAAAAGCCTTTGATAATATTTAACATTTATTCATGCTAGTGTAACCCTTGGCTTACAGGTCCAATTCTATGGAACTCCCTCTTTATTAGTGGATGTTAATTACCCAATTACCTTTACCTTCATGGAGGAGGGACAAGGAGAATGGAATTTGTAAGAGAAGACAGAAGAAAGAAATCATGCTTTTCTGGCTTCCAGCTTTAAGAAAGATATGCCATTTCAATCTCTCTTCAGATTATTGAAGGGAAAGAAATACTTTGGGAAAAAGCTGACATAAAGGAGCTGGCAATCTCTAATATGTCCCAATTTCCAGCTTTTTATACTAGAGATTTTAGCCCTTTTCCCCTTGGGTGAGGTCTCTTTTGGTTGATCTGAGTTATCTAAATCTCGAAAAGAGAGCTCATTTGGTCTGTGATATATTTTCCTATGTGTACTTTTATTTCTGTTTTGTCAAGTGATTTGGGTAAATAGGTTTATTTGCTATTTGAATGTGTATTCAATAAGGAACTGGCATTTGGAGGGAAGGGAGTCAAGTCTTGGATATATAGCTTTGGGCACTCCTTTCCATTTAAGCAGTAACAATCAGGACTTTGAACATAAAAATTACTTCTGGGGAGGCCAGGTAGCACAACGAGTAAGAGCACCAGCCCCAGAGTTGGGATGACCTGGGATCGAATCCAGGCTCTGATACTTAGCACCACACCCAGAAATAACTGGCTGTGTAACCTTGAGCAAGTTACCTAACCCCAATTGCTTAAAAAAATTACTTCCTTTAGGCTAACTATATTTAAGGGAGGAAATAGATATAATTCTAACCTGGTATCCCCTTTCTCTGAGGAAAGGAGAGTGGTTTACCTCTGGCCTTAATCTCCTGCTTCTTCTCCTGGCAAGAGTCAAACTTTTCCTTAGAGTAGAATGGGAGTAGCAGTTCCTAAAGATGATTATTTTCACATACTGTGAGTCACATCTAAACAGGTTAATGTATTTGGACAAAAAACAAAAACAAAATTACTTTCCACATACCATAATCCTTACACAAAAATAAACATGCCAATATTGGCCTCCCCCCAAAAGTACTGGCATAGAGATAGTTTTTTAATATAATAAATATGATTAAAATATCTATCTAAAACAAAGAAAAAAATAAGCATCATATCAATGGGTATACACTAAAAGTTTTTCCAATACATACATGAATCCATTCTCCCTATTATTATTTGATATAGTTCTATAAATGCTACAAATAACAATAAAACAAGAGAAAGAAATTCATGTCACACAGACAAGCAAAGAGGAGTTAAAGCTATCCCTATCTGTTGATAGGGATATGTTGGTTTATTTTATTTTAGTTGGTTTTATGTTGGTTTATTTATTTTAGTTTTTCTTATTATTAATTTATTTTAAATTTGGATAACAAAAATCAAATGCAAAATAAGAAAATATAATTGCCATGTACACAGCAGAATATGAGAGGATTCAAAATATATAGCAACAAATTATAATTTCAAGAAGATCTATATAATAAATACTATACATTATGTTCAGAGCTGTCCATCTTTACTTCCTGGTGAATTTTCTTTTGTTTTCTTCTGTGCTCTTTTTACTTTGTTCTTTATCTCCCCCTTTCACAATTCCCCTCAAGAAGGCTGTTACAATTAAGTATGGATATGCCCAAACACACAAAGACACACATACAAACATACATACATATACACATAGATACCTAAGATTACAAATACATATATTTAGATATCTAGAATCATATTCATATATGGATATATACATGCATATGCATGTATCTATGTATCACTAATAGCTATTCCTCAATTGATAAACTGGTCAAACGATGTGAAAAGAAGGATTCAACATATTTACATTAAAGAATGCTCTAAATTACAAATAATGACAAAATGCAAATAAAAACAACTCTGTGGTTTCACTTTAGCTGAAAGTTGGCAAAAAGGACATAAAATGGCAAAAGTCAGTGTTGGAAGGGTTTGAAAATGATGGACACACTAATACATTATTAGTGGAACTGTGAAATGGTACAACCATTTTGGAAAGCAATGTAAAATTATGCAAATAAAATGACTCAAATGTTTATACTCTTTGAACCAAAGACTCCATTACTGGGCTTGCATTCCAAGGAAGCCTTTGATGAGAAGAATGTCTCCATATTCTAAAATATCTGTATTGGTGCTTTTTTGTGATAGCTAAGTTTTGGGAAAAAAAGACTTTGATGACCATCAACTGGAGAATGATTGACAAATTGTGGTACATGTATGTGATGGAATATTACTGTGCTGGAGGAAATGATAAGTGTGCTGAATGCAGGTAAACATGGAAGTATCTATATACAATAATGGAGAGTGAAGTAAACAGAGTTAAGAAAACAATATAAATAGTAATTATAAGAATGTAAATGGAAAGAATGACCACACACCAAAAAATAAAAAGTAACTATAATGAAATAATAAAGACCCAGCAGTACTTAAATGAAGAGATGTCAGAGGACATATCCAACCCACTGCTTCATGTAGTTCAGAGATTCATAGGTGTTATAGATTGAACATATTGTTTGGGTTTTTCTGATGCATTTATCAGTTGTACTGATCTTTTTTCCTCTCCAAAAAAATTATATGTTTGTAATGTAAAGCCAAGGAAAGGCAACTTCCCAAGGTTCAAAATACCAGCATAGGTGCTCTCCATTTTATTCAGTGACAAACCAAGACAGAGAAGATCAAAACATGACATCATTCAAAATACAGCATTTACTAAGGGTGATTAAATAATCTCCAAGTACTACCCCACCTTCCATTCATTCAATCAATTACAAAGTCCCTGTTCTAAATACTACTCCACCCCTAGGCTGTACCTTCATTTAGTCCACCACAAAGCCCCTCTTCTCAAATGGAGATTAGTTTCCAATCTAAGTAAAGTACATTCATTTGTTCAACCATAGAACACAAAAAGGTCAAAAGTTCCCCACCCCTGGATCACAACTGAATCTACCCCAGAGTTACATCAAGTTTAAGCACAGCACTTAATACCCAAATGGAGGTCTTTTCTTCATCTTGACATGAGGCAAGTTCTCAGCAATCTTAGTCCCTGTGGAGACAAGGCTTAGCAAGGCCACAAGATACATTGCCAGTCTCTTCATTAATTCATCCTCTGTCTGCAGAACAGTCCTAGAACCCCTGAAAACATTAGCAAAACCCTCTCCCAGGATTTCTGTAAACATACAACAAGAAAATCCTTCTTCAGGGCTTCTGAACCAACAGAAAGGTTCCCAGACCCCTGCAACAACAACACTGTCCTTCACCAGTGGACAGTATTCACTCTCAGTCTGCAGGACAGTCTCAGGAGCTCTTAGTCAACAGCCAGGTTCCAGGACTTCTTCAACAGGACTGTCTTTCACCAGTGGACAAATCTGGCAAAACAACATCAAAACAGACAGACAAAGTACCAGCAAAACAGCCATATCTCCTCAGTCCTTGGCAGCTCTGGGGGCAGGTCTCAAAAATCCAGGGCAATTCAAAGTAGCCCTCAGCAATCCTCTCAGTCTCTCTCTGCCTCCACGAGGGTGCTGCTTCCAAAAAGTTCTTCTGCCTCTCTCTCCAAATCTACTTCACCAGCTCCTCCCAGTTCAGGAGTCTCTTTTCACATCAACAAGTCCATCCCACAGGTGGGATTAACAAGCTCTGGGTTTTAACACAATCAATTTGAAAACCAAGCCAATACAGGGGAATCTTTAATTGCCATTACTATCACATTGTTACATAGGATAGCTCTTTGGGAGTAAAGAGAGGGCAAAAAGATGACTACCTGAGATAAATATAATGATTTAAAAGAATAGAAGACCAACAAAAACTTTTAAAAAGAAAATCTTAAGGAATTAGCAAATGTACTAATTGAGAAAATAGTTGGAGGCATCAAATAAACACATAGCAATCAGCAGCATCATAAAATGATTACAAAATCCAATAGAAAATTGGAGAACCAAAGAACTAGAATGTCAAACAAGAGACTTAGGTCTTTGGACTATAAAGTCAATGAACTTGACTTCAGTTCCTGGGTAAATTCTAGAGTGGGCCATTAAAGATATATTTAATTAAAGGAAAGTGGTGATTACACAACATGCCATCTCAGACAACTCATTTCCTTTTTGTTAGAATTTTTAAATGAGTATATGAATAATATTCTGTGGATATAGTTTACCTAGATTTTAGTGGTTTTGATAAATTATTTCATACAATTTTAGGAGTTGTCAACAGTTATAGATTGTATTATAACTTTGAAATGAAAAAAGAAGGTGAGATTATCACCATTTCCCACCTTTATTTTACAAACATAAGTATATGTGTGAAGATAATTAATACTCTCATGCTTTAGGAGTCAGAAATAATACTGAAAATTTTAAAATATCCTCCTGTTCATTCTAGCCATACTAAAATTGAAAATTATAAGTTCAAATCAATGTAATTATTTTCTAGAGAACAAATCTGGCTTTCACCAAACAGTTCATTTGACCAAGAAGCCTAAAGTCACCTTACTGGAACTTCTAGGACTTCCAAGCCATAAGACTTTTCCAGGTCATTATCTGTACTTTGATTATTCTCCTTTCCCAAATTTTGTCTTTACTTAACTAGTTTAACTCTTGCTCTTATAACTCTTGGTCCCCTTTGTTCCCTTCACCACTCATGTCTTGCCACCTTCCTGGGTTACTCTTATTTTCCTTCATTCTTATTCAAGTGTCACTGAATGGAGCTGGAGGAAATCATTCAATCATGTTGACTGACTCCACTACCAATTTATGTTATGGAATCTCAATTGGATGCTAACAGCAACAAAATAATGTTTGCATTCTCTGCACTTTATCCTCTAACCCATGGACAAAAGCATTTGTTCCAGAATTTCTCTTTCATCCCTTGTCTGTATAATGTCTTTATGACTCAACTTCCTTCTGAACCTGGAACTTCTTTTGGAGCCTGGGGTCTTCTCACCTCTCACCATACTGGCCTCTTTCTCACATTGATGAGTTCTGAGCTAGCCATGCTACATTCCTCATTGCTATGCTTCTGACTCTCCAGACTTTGTCACTATGTTCCCTGTGCCCTATGCACCTTTTTCATTTCCATTTCAGCTCCATTTGACATATTATTTCCCTTATTAGAATATACTTTCCTTGAGGAAAGGGCTGTCTTTTTTCTTATTTCTATTTATATGCATAGCACTAAGCACAGTGCTTGGCACATAGCAAATGCTTTTTTTCCTTTTTGTACATCCTATTAGTTGAGGACCTTATCTCATACTTTATACAGAAAATCAAGGTTATTCATGGTGGGAGCTCCCCACACTACCTTTCTCTTCATTTCATCCCCATGGCATCACTCACCTACTCCACCATCTTTTTGCACCATTCTCTGATGAAGATGTGGCCCCTCTTGCCAAGGATAATCCCTCTATATATACTCATGATCTCATCTCCTCTTCATCAGCAGTTTGTCTCCACTATCATTATTTCTTTCTCTTAATCTCCAAGTTCTCCCTATCCCCTCTTTCCTTCCCTGACAATTTCATACCCAAGTGACCCCTATCTTTGGAAAAAAAACATTAATAATCATGCCATCCCTACTAACTATCATCATCCTGCATCTACTCTCATTGGCTAAGCTCCTTGAAAAAGTCATCTACACTCAATGTATTCACTTTCTCATCTTTCACTCTTTCTAAACTCGGCAGTATGGTTCCTGACTTCATCAGTCATCTAAAAGTGCTCTCTTTAAAGTTACTAATGATATCCTAACTGTCAAATTTGATGGACTTTTCTCTATTCTCGTCTTTATTCTCTTTACAGCATTTGATACTGGTAATCACTCTCTCTTCCATGATGATTTCACCTCTCAGATATTTTTTGTAAAATTCTTTTCTCCTGGTTCTTCTTCTCTAGTTCTGACTACTCCTTCTATCTCCTTTTCTGCATTTTCATCACACTATTCATACTATCTATAGCTATACTCTAAGGTTTTTTCATTGGGTAAATTCTTTTTTCTCTTTATACTATGCTGCTTGATGATCTCATCAGCTCTCAGGGGTTCAATTGTCATCTCTACATAGATGCCATCCAAATCTATACAGCCAGATCTAGTATTTTTCCTGAGTTTCAGGACTATAGCACCAACTGTCTATTAGATATTTCCAACTCAACATCTCCAAAAAAGAACTCATCATTTTCTTTCAAATTTTCCCCTCTTCCCAATTTCCCTATCACTGTCAAAGATGTCTATATTAACCCAGGCTGCCAACCTTAGTGACCTTGACCCATCATTGTCATTCTTCCTAAATAACTAGTCATTCACCAAGTCTTATTGTTTCTCTCTCTACATTTGTCATACATGTTCGCTTCTCTCTATTCACGTAGCCACGACAGTAGTTCAGGCCCTCATCATTTTTAACTGGATTATTGCAATAGCCTTTTTGTAATTGCTATCCCTACCTGAAGTCTTTCCCCATTCCAATCCATCCTCCACACAACTGCCAGTGATTTTCCTAAAGCAGAGGTTTAACCATGTCATCCCCCTACTCCATAAAATATAACTCCCTATTACCTCTAGGATTAAATGCAAACCCCTCTGTTTGGCATTTAAAGCTCTTCACAACCTGGCTGCTTCTTATCTTTCCAGTCTTCTTAAACATTATCCTCCTCTATGTACTTTTATGGCCTAGCCATAGTGGCCTATTTGCTATTTCTCTCACACACAGTGCTCCATGTGTTCTGTCTCCAAGCCTTGGCACTCACTAGACTTTATGCTTGGAATGTTATCTGTCCTAACCTCCCTCTCTTGGCATTTAGGCTTTGCACCAAAGCTCAAATGAAGTGTCACCTTCTTCAGATATTATCATCATCACCTTTAAGGTTACCTTATTATCTAGCTATGGATATGTTGTCTCCCCCATTAAAATGTCATGGAATCATAGAACTGAGAGTTGGGAAGGACCTTAGAAGATATCAAGTACAAACTATATACTAAGGGAATACCTACCACTATTTACCTCTGCTCCATGGACTTCAAGATGGTAGAACCCACCACCTTTTGAGGAAGCTCATTCCTTTTGTGGACAACTCTAATTGCTAGGGAGTTTTTTTTTCTAATATCAAGCCCAAATCTTCCTCTTTGTAGCTTCCACACAGTCCTCTTGATTCTGACCACTGGGGCCAAGCAGAACAAGGTAAATCCCTCCTTCAAATACTGTCATACTCCCCCAGAGTCTTCTGTTTTCTAAGCTAAACATGCCAGTTCCCTCAAATTACTTTCATTTGAAAAGGACTCAAGGCCATTCACCATGCTGGCTCTCTTTCTTTGGACATTCTCTGGTGTATGTGTCTTTAAACCATGGCGCCCAGAACTAAAAACAGCACTACAGATGAGGTCTAATGAGAATTGAGTACAGTGAGACCATTACCTCCCTCCTGGTAAAGTCAGCAAACACTTATTCCTTAAATGACTACTATGTACCAGGAACTGTGCTAAGCACAGAAGTTACAAACATAGGCAAAAAATAGTTCCTGCTTTCAAGGAGGTCACAATCTCCTCTAAGGAGGAGACAACATTCAAACAACCACATATAAACAGAATATATGCTAGATTAATTGAAGACAATCACAAAGAGAAGGCATTACAGGAGATTAGCAGTAAGGGAGTATTAAGGGAGATAAGGAAAGAATTCTTGTAGAAGGTAGGATTTTATCTGGAACTTGAAAGAAGGCAGGAAAGTCAGGAGATGGAGATGAGGAGGAGCAGACTTTCAGGAACAGGGAAGAGCCTGTTAAAATGTGTGGAATTGGGACATGAAGTGCTGTATGTGAGGAATAGCAAGAACGTCAGTGTATTGGAAGCTATGCCCCTTATAATGTAGCCCAAAATTACATTAGTTTTTTTTTTTACTTCCATATCACATTGCTGACTCATACTGAGTTTGTAGTGTACTATATCTCCACATCTTTTTCAGGAAAAAAAAGAAAAAAATTGTTGTTGTCTAACCATGCTTTCTCCATCTTATATATGAAGTTGCTTTTTTTGTGCCCAAGTGCAACACTTTACACAATTAGATGGCAGAGTGGATAGAGCATAGGACTTGAAATCAGGAAGATCTGAGTTCAAATGTGACCTCTGACACTAATGAACTATGTGACCCTGAGCAGGTAACTAAACCTTTGTCTCAGTTTCCTCATTTGTAAAATTGGGATAATAATTGCATCTAACTCATAGGGTTGTTATGATGATCAGATGAGTCAACATATGTAAAGTGATTTACAAACCCTAAAGAACTATGTATATGCTAACTAATATTATTACCATTTGTCCCTATTGGATTTCATTTTATTAGATTCAGTCCAATGCTAACCTAACATCCTTTTTGGATACCAATTCTGGCATTCACTGTAGTAGCTAATCCTGCTAGCTTTGAGTCATCAGCAAATTTTATGACCATATATTGTATGGCATTCACATCTCTGATAAAAATGTTAATCAGCACAGGAGCAAGCACAGAGACTATCAATGCACTGGAGAGCACTGGCCATATCAACATCAATCCTCACACATTAAGTTTCTGAGCTCAGTCATGCATCCAGAATATCAGTTACTTGAGGTCAAAGCCTATTGTGTTTTGTTTTTATATCTTCTTTTGCTTAGCACACCACAAAGTAGGTATTCAATAAATTAATATCAATTGATTGAATTTTCCTTTACTGCAGCTCACCCGACTCTCGTTTCTGATGAGTTTCTTCTCTTCAAATTTTGTTTTTCTTCAAACAGCTATTGGTGAGTGCTTTGGCGGAGGAAGGTAGATTTCCTTTTGTAGAAGGTGAAATTTTATCTGAATATCAAAAGAAGCCAGGGAAGTCAGGAGATGGAGATGAAGAGGAATAATTTTTAGGCACAGTATGTTAAAATATGTGGAATTGGGACATCAAGTTTCCTAAGTGAGTCAAGGACTCCTGATCAAAAGCATATTTTAGAAGATCTTAAGAAATAATAATGCTATGACTCTTATGTGTAGTGAGGTTCAAAGGTGAGTAAAGAGAAGGGATCTTGGGGTTAGCTATCTTTTTGACAAAAAAGAAACTCCAAAAGTAAAGAAAAAAAAGGAAAAAAAAGATGATTCTTTGGTTGGTTCAAATTGTACACCTCAGGATAATTTAAACTTTCAACAGTGATTTTGGACTTTTCTATTAGAAAAAACAATAATTAGACATTGTTCATTGTGAATGTTAGATTTGTATAGACAAAGCATTCATGAAGTGCAATTATCGCAGTGTTGCTATATTAGTATGAATGTTAATAGCATGTTTGTTTTTGAGATGGGTTATGCATTCTGATAAATGTCTGCTTTAATCTAGTCATCTGTGTATCACTTGTCTAAGTACTCTCATTTAAGATGCCATATCCCTTCTTGTAGCAATAAAGGGGTAAAGCAACATTAATATTAAATAATTAGAAAAACAAAAGGGGAATGATTAAACATATTTACATAATTGAAATAACACTGTGTCACAGTGGGAAATCGGGACAATGTTGTCTCCTTTCAAAGTAATTCATAATTCAGATTTTTAATTATGGCATATTCATTCATTTAAAGATGATTCTGGATGAGAGGGCCACTAATGAAATACAATCATTAGCATCTAAACAAAGTAATTTACAAAGTCTCCTTTAGGGGAAAAGATTTCTAGAACATCATCAATCACACAAGATATGCAAAAACAAGCAATTAAACCACACACAAGAACTACAACAGCCTTATATATCAGTAATGTACACATGAAAACATAACTGATTACAATGATTAGACTAGGGTAGTGTGGCTAATTTGTATTTTATGTAGTGATTCCATGGAAGAATGCACCCGGACAGACACGTTACACACAAGAGGAACTTCATTTTATTAATATACACTCAAAACACACTTTAAAAAAAAACTAGATTTTGGGTGATTGCCTAGGCATTGATTGAGGACAGAAATTTAGGGTACTGTCTTTTTAAACTGACATCCTTTCTCCTGGGTTTCTTTTTGCCTGCTGTTTGATTTTGTAAATGGGCAAAATGTGGGATTAGGGAGATATTTTATGAGAGGCAGGTGCTGCATTAGATTCTCATTATTGTTCAAATCCTGCTTTGGGCTTCCAGTGAGAGAGTGCTTACAGAACTCAATGGGTCAGTGATTTACTGGTGCTTCTTCCATATACAAAATTAACAATTAATTTAGCATACAACAGGATTAAATAGGTAGTATAATTTTAATGCCTGTGTGGAGTGTCTTGTTAAATGGACTCACAGAGAGACTAGTTTTATATATTTCCCCTTCAGTTGAGTTATAATCCTGTTGAAAACCTATATCACTTCTGTAGGTTGATTTTTTTATTCAAGGTAGGAGGGGAAGTGGTGTGGAGAAGAAATAGAAATAGTAATATGTTGGGGAAGAAGCCTCTGAAAGGGCTGGCACCCCAAGCATAAGCTGAGCTGCCTTTAATAATCACCAGCTTCAGAAGTCAAAATATTCACTATTGGACACTCAAAGGATAAAAATGCTGGTTAATTTTCAACACTGCTCCTTCATTTGACTTTACAATTTACAACAGTGAACATTAATGCAAGAATGGCTTGGTTGAGGAGGAGTTTAAAATTAGAGCACCTCTTCTCATTAGCCCCAACAGCCTGACCCAGGGTGAACTGAGAAGCAATTTGTCACCAGATTCTCATTTTGCTTCTGTTATCTCTCCTTGTAAATGAAGCGTGGCAATTTATTGTAGCATCTCACAGAGTCAAGAACATGATGTGTAAAACACATACAAAAAAAAAGTCTTTCTTCACATTCATTAACACCCAGCACATAGAAGCAGTTCACTTTTCCCTCTAATGAAGGAGGGGGAATCTTAAATCTAAAGCTTTCCATCATGTGAAGAAGTCCTCTTCAGGCCATTAGACAGGAGCTGAGTTGGATTGAAGAAAGGTCATTGACAAAAAAAAAAACACAACAGTGAATGGCAATATGAGAAAATAGAAAATGGATAAAAGAAGAGACTTTAGAGAGCTCAAAGAATGAAAAGTACATTTTTGGCATCAATGATCAACCCTTCTTATCTTTCTCTATGTTTTCTGTTTTCAGTGAAGAAAGGAATATCCAGCTTTTTATTTAGCTGGGAATTGCTTTAATGTTTGGCCAATTCTCATTTCTTCACCCTTGATCTGACCTTGCAAGAGGCATTAAATTAGGTTCATTTGAAGAGCACATTGTCTATGATCTATAAAACAAGTTTGCCTTTTTTTTTTTCCTTTAGAAGAAATTGCAGCATGCAAGGTATTAATGCATTCTGATTATGTAACTGACAGCTCTTTCCCTGGTCTGGTAACATACTATCTTACCTCCTCTGATTAATTCTGATTAATGGTTGGTTGTGTATAGTCTGTCAAATGGCACCTCAGAAGGAACCTATTAACAAATTAGTTTATAGTGCAAATTCCAAGAGACTCTGGGAACACCATTTGAATTAGATTCTTGTATGCTTTTGTGAAGATATAGAGTTGTATATAGTGTCATATATATATATGCACATATATGATAAACCTCAATATTTGTTGAATATTTGTTGTTCATAATATGAAATATATTTATATCAGAAAAACCCAAACTTTCATTAATTCAGCCAATCAAAAAATTTGTGTGTTTGAAGAATCAGCTTAGAAGTTTCATTTAGATTGTGATGGAATGATTTTAACCTAAAAGGAAGTTGTGATCTATACTCAAAACGCCGTCTTCTGGTTTCAATGCTTGACATTCAATTTTTTTCATGAGTTATGTTTGTTAATTATATCAAAATGCTGCCAAAAGACCTAAAATATTATTGTCTTGAAGTGATGAAAAATTTTTATAATAATTTAATAAGGTGTTAGCATTATTCTCTCTGATACTACAATGACTTACTGCCTCCTTAACTTAGGATTTTTCTCATAGTATTAATTTCTCACAGTCCATTGTAAACTATTGTTTATATTCTCTAAGATTTGGAGAGAATTGAGCAATTCTAGCTAGTTATACCATATTATATTTCTTTAAGTGTCTCTTCACTTAGTCAGTGCTAAGTGTAGTGACAAATTGAATCTGAAATATATCCTAGTGGGTATTCAAAGGAAAGGTCATAGTAGAATAATTTGCATGGATAAATCACAGGATTGTAAAATGCTAGAATTGTAAAGCATTCTCTAATGCAATCTCTTTATTCTACAGGTAAGGAAACTGAGGCTTGAGGTGAAATTTTCCTGAAGTGGCACGGGTACTAACTGGAAGATCTGATTTCAGACCTAGTAATCTTTCTACCGGTGGCTAGGTGGCTTAGCAGATAGAGTGGATAGGGCCTGGAGTCAGGAAGACCTGAGTTCAAATACAGTTTCATACACTTACTAGCTGTGTGACCCTGGGCAAGTCTTTTGACCTCTGTTTGCCTTAATCTACTAGAGAAGGAAATGATAAACTATTCCAGTATCTTTGCCAAGAAAACTCCATATAGGTCACAAAGACACAATTGAACAACTCTTTCCATGATATCATACCTCCTTAAACGTATTTTAAACAAAATTCTTCATTTTCTTTTGAATATAAGCCCTGTAGGTCTTTTTCTCTGCTATACAGGATGGAATGATAATTCTGGCTATAACACTAATTGAGGTGGGATGGTATAGTAGATAACTAGCTAGCATGAGAGTCAGGAATATCTGGCTGTCTAACTCAGGATAAGTCACTTAACCTCTCACTACCCCAGACAACTCTATCACTCTTAAGCCGCAGATGCTGATCTTCATTGTAGAGGATTTTCTAAACTTAACAATTAATGGAATCACAGATCTAGTTTAAAAAAATCTGTCTTACTTTTATCTGGAAAGAGCATTAAACTGACTCTCTTAGATAACTGGGGCCATCTGGTATTTTGTGAACTATTTAGTAGTTAAATAATTTTAGTTATTCATTGGTTATTTTTGCAGGAAGTAGCTAATGTTTTCCTGTAACAACACCTTTATTTATTTGTTGTTGTTCAGATGTTTGCATTGTGCCTGACTCTTTGTGACCTCCTTTGGGGTTTCCTTGGCAAAAGTATTGGAGTGGTTTGCCACTTTCTTCTCCAAGTCATTTTACAGATTAGGAAAGTAAGGAACAGCTAGTAAGTATCAGAGACCAGATTTGAACTCAGGTCTTGTTGACTCCAGGCCTAGTGCTCAATCTATTGTGCCAGCTCTCTATTTATAGGACATATATCTATCTATCTATCTATCTATCTATCTATCTATCTATCTATCTATC